>NC_133663.1:49259487-49559487 GCF_037893015.1 Macrotis lagotis | reverse complement strand
GAATAGGAACTAGACTTGAGATTTCATGGGTACAGCCAGAAGTGTATTTGGAGCCAGCTAATACTGTTTCCTAAGAGCAAGCAGCTAATTTTTTAATTTGACCTTTTATTAAATTTTCACTATGCATTTTTAACTCAGAAGACTAAAAATCAGGATATGATTCACTATTTTTTGATGACCTAGACTTAAAACAGTGATGGAGAATTTTTTTATTTATTTAAGGCAATGGGGTTAAGTGACTTGCCCAAGGTCACACAGCTAGGCAAATTATTAAGTGTCTAAGGCTGGGTTTGAACTCAAGTCCTAACTCCAGGGCTGATGCTTTGTTCACTCACTGCACCACCTGGAGAAAATATTGAGGCAGAATCGAATGTTGGGTGAATCATAATTCTCCTCTGAAAATCTGGTTGCCAAATATTTACCAGCATAGATGAGGGTTCTGGAAACTCCTGTGTGTGGACATTCCATCTACCAATGCTGGTCAGCACCTTCTCTGAAATATATCATTCTAAAAATTGCATGAGTCAGTAAGAAAATGAGTGATCTGCTTGAGATCACAAAGAAAATATGAGTCAGGAGTCAGGCATGAAAAGTGATGCCTGAAAGTAGATGGTGCAGCGTGTTGGACTTTGAGTCAGGAAAACCTGATTTCAAATCCTACCTCAATGACTATTACTTTTATAACTTAATTACTTTCTGCCATAGTTTCCTCTTTTTAAAAATAATATTAGTATTAACTTCATTGGGATATTGTAAGGATCACATGAGATGACATATTCAAAGGACCTTGCAAACTATAATGATGTTTTGTCCCCAATATTCAATGATATTGTTGAATCTTCCAAAATAAATAATATCTCACATTTATATAGTATTTTAAAGTCTACTTTCCTCATATCAATAATGAGAATTACATAGCACAGATATTTTCACTGAGTAGTGGAGGAAATGAAGGCTTAGGCAGGCTTAGTGACTTAAGAAGAGTTCTACTCAGCCAGGGTCTCTCTGGTTTTCTGACTCCTATATTCTCCTAGTGACTAAGGTTTGTTCCTGCTCTTCGCTTGAACCTCTTCCAGCTTCCTATCTTGTATTTGTTCAGTCCTAGAATGCTAGCAATAGTTTAACCTAGGTTGAGCTAAGTTTTCTGCTTAACCATGTTTAACTTACTTAAGAAAACGGATTTTAAGGATGTTGACACATTAATTATTTATATGCAAATATATGCTAATTACAAACGAATCTGATCTATTCATTAACGTAGCCCAGTAGGAGCTCCACTTGGAAAATCTTTTTTAGCAGTTAATTCCATTACTTTACATCCACAAAAGCAATACAATTACTCAAAAATAAAAATCTAAAATTTGTAATTTTCATAAAATCAGAATGCCCTTCATTGCCAATACTGCTGCCACACTATACTTCAACATGTCAATTGACTTGGGTTTTCCAATAACCCAGATAACAACTGAATTTTTGCTCTCACGTTCTGCATCACTCTTGTTCAGATTCTCTTTAGAAATATTACATCGAGAACTCATCCAATGTTCTAGAGCTCTTCCTTTAACATTATACTAGTGCCAGCTTTTCATTCAGGTTTCTATCTGTTTTCCATCATTCTCAGTAAAAGACCAACTCACCTTTTTTCTTATTTTACTTTCCCAAGATAATATCTTTTATTCTGCTTTTTTGTGCTCAAGTCAGCCAACACTGTAATCTCCTACAACCTAATTCTATCTACTACGTATCTTTCTACTTCCCTTTTTGCAGCCCATAGTTTCAAGTCTTGGATTATAACAATATTTCTTCCACTGTATCACTTTACATCATCAGAAGACTGTTTCAGCTTAAAAGAGGAGTCATTTTGCTTTTTTTCCTTCATGGATCATCTTGGGATTTTTAAAGAGATTGCCCTGTTTTCCACAAGCAGTCTAGAGCATTCTTCAACTTAATTCTAGTCTCAATTTATTCTGTCTTTTCAGAAAAGTGTATGTATATATATATATATATATATATATATATATACACATATATATGTGTGTATATATACATATATATTATATAATATATATTCATATGTGTTTATTATATATATTTATATATATACTTATATATAAACAATGAGTTAGATGTCAACTCTACTTACTGAATGGCACATTCTGGACAATAAAGATTCTTTAGTTACTTCTTGCTTTTCATTATAGATCGAGGAGTTCAATTTTTATATGGTTACATATTAATTTAATTTGTCTCTATAATATTCTGGAGGAAACAGCTCAGGTAATAGAATGCTGAGTATGTAGGAAGACCTAAGTAAAAATCTGGCCTCAGACACCCTGGGAAAACCACTTAACCTCTGTTTGCCTCAGTCCACTATAGAAATAAATGACAAACCTTTCTGGTATCTCTGCCAACAAAATCCCATGGACAGTATTAACACGTTCACAGATCGTGAAGAATAGGGCACAACTAAACAATAGAACTCTATAGTATTCTGGGGCTCTGTTAACCATTAAAAGTCATTCATAAGCATACGTTGTTCATTTGGAATCTGTATTGTACATTATCAATAATAATGAAAATGCCTTTGGTAAGTGCATCTCCTTATTTAATCCCTTATTTAATATTGATAATCAGAAGATTAGTGGATAAAGCTTTTCATATTGCTGTAATTTTAAGCTCACAGAATCATAGATGTAGAACTGGAAATGACCTTAGAAACTCTTAAATTCAATCCATTCATTTTATAGTAAGTTTCTGAATAAAAATTTGAACCCAGGTCTTCCTGCCTTCACATCCAATGCTTTATTGACAAACACCCTATATCCATGAAAGACTTTAACAAGGCTAATGCATAAAATCATTAGGATACAACAAGCAACTTCAACATTAATTAATAAAAATTCAGGAGGTAAAACATCATACACGAGCTAGTGTCCAATGAACAAAATAATTTGCATCAAAACATTATAGTGCATCCAACCAAATAAATTTGAGTTCTTTCTTGTTCAGCCAACAGTATGCAAATATATTCTAAATGGTATAATGGATAAAATACTTGGTATGGCCTCAGATCCTTACTAGCTTGTGTATCTCAGGTTTCAAATTTGTAAAAATAAATAATAATAATAATAATAATAATAATTAATAATAATACCTCATAGGTAAAAGTTCTATGGATCAAAACTGAATATATTTGTTAAGTGTTAGCACAATGGAGAAGACAATGTAGTTGAATCAGAATGATACTTTACTGAGCTTGGGTAATCTGCCAGGTCTTTCTGATTGAGTTACAATCCTTAATGAGATGAAACAAGGATAGGATTATTGCTATGACATGAAAATAACCCTCGCCATTCTACAGACATGAGACAATTGAATGTGAAGTGAAAGAGAAAGGCTGGATTGGACTCTGAATGCCATGAAACAATATGACTAGAGATATCTTGGTTCCCTGGATAATTCCAGGGGACCTAGTTTAAATGGGATTGTGGGATCTGGTTGCTTGATTTTTACCTTGAAAATTGATAAATGCTACAACTCAGGGCTTGATTGATTGTGGTCAATTCTAGACTTAAATATATAATGAAAAATACTAGTAATACATATTAACCTTAAAACCAGGCTATCCTTAAACATTTTTGAAGAATCAGTTGCTCAACATGTATCAGCACATCATTGCCTATCCTTCCCTATGTGTGAGAGACACTACTTTGACAAAAATGCTTACCCTTATGGCAAATCAATCAGAGAGGAGATGGTGTGTATACTCCTCTCTAAGGAATTATGGATGTCTATAGCTGAGTGACTTGAAGGTCACAGCAGAGTTTAGATACTCTCTCTCTCTCTCTCTCTCTCTCTCTCTCTCTCTCTCTCTCGCTCACTCATAATTGCACATAATATCTATGATCATGATAAAATGTCTTAATATAAGTTCTTTAAGTCCAAGTCTTTTGTGACTACATGAACCAAAGTACACTACACCCTTCTTTCTGGTCACCCTTCTATTCTCCACTGTTTCTGTCCAAGTTTGTGTTTATTGTTTCTATAACACTAGCTCTTCGTCTCATATGCATTCATCTCATATCTATTCATCTCATCCATGAAATTTTGTTGGCAGAGACATTGGAGTGATATACGATTTCCTTTTGCAGTGAATCACTTTATCTGAATTCTGCACCCCGACCTTTCAATTTTGGGTAACCCTACATAGTATAGCTCATAGTTTCATTGAGGTCTGTAAGGTTCTTGACCACAAGAAGACAGTGAACCAGGGTAAGGATGGTATGCAAATCAAATTACTACATAAATGCTTAGGAAATATATATATATATATATATATATATATACATATATATATATATATTTCAATATACTACTTGGGAATGTATATATATATATATATGTATATATACATATATACACACACACACACACACACACACACACACACACATATTTGTTCTTGTCCTTCATTATCAAAGGAGATCAAAATAACATTGCCATGTTTGAGACAAATTACACTGTGTCCTAACATGACTGATCTGACCGATACAAGCTCGTAATGCTCTACCACTGGTTGGGCACAAATAGTTATGTGAACCACTGAGGTAGGTACTCTAAACTTATAGATATCATCTTTTCTTTGAGCTGCTTCAATTTTTCCTTCCTGAAAGAGTACAGCACCTTCACTGATGAGGGCATGTCAAGCTGGGAGGTACTGTGCCATTGTCTCTTATGCTGTGCAGTCAATTCTAAAGGCCTTCAATGAGACCTTCAGGGTGTCTCAATATCATTTCTTTTGGCCCCCTTGATAGCATGTGCCCTGTGTGAGTCTCCATAAAATAGTTTTTTTTTTGGCAAGCATACATCTGGCATCCTAACAATATGTCCAGCCCAAATCTCTGTAGTCATGTTGGAAGCTAGGCAGTTTAGCTCAAGAAAGGACCTCAGTGTCTGTTGTCTTCTCCTGCCAGGTGATCTTCAGTTTCTTCCCAAGATGATTCAAATAGAAGTGATTCAGTTTACTGACATGATACTGCTAGACTGTCCAGGTTTTGCAGGCATATAGCAATAAAGTCAGCACAATGGCTCTGTAGACCTTCAGCATGGTAATACCTCTTCTCTCCCATACTTTCTTTCAGATACTGAGCTAGTTCAGGCAATGCCAGTGTCAACCTCATCATCAACGTGTCTGTGCTTAGAAAGTACACTGCCTAAGGTAAGTGAACTTGTCCACAGTACTCAAAACTTCTCCATTTGTTGTAATTGATGGTTCCACATGTGGTTGGGCGAGTACTAGTACATGGAGCACCTGAGTTTTCTTGGTGTTATTTGTTGGACCAAAATGTCTAAAGCAGCAGAGAATCAATTCACACTTTCTTGCATCTTAGCTTCAGAGACTGCATTGAGTGTACAGTCATCTGCAAGCAGAAGATCCTGCACCAACACTCCCTCTACTTTGATCTTGGCTTGTAGCCTTTTCAAGTTAAAGAATTTGCCATCAGTGAAGTGACTGACATTGAGGCTATGTTGATTCTCATTGAAGTGTTTGATAACATGACTGAAAACATCATACTAAAAATATGGGAGCTAGGGCACATCCTTGTTTTACTCCATTAGTGACTGGGAGCTGTTGGCCAACAAGCACAATATTGTCTGCTCCTCAAGCTTTTCTGAAGCCAAACTAGCTCTCAGGAAGGTGACCAATGAGAAGGACTCTGGCAAGAATCTTACCAGTATTGACTAAAAGTGAAATGTCCTTGTGATTTTCACAGGACAATCTATTCCCTTTACCTTTATAGAGATGGATGATGGAGATATCTTTAATTTCCTGGGGGATTACCTCTTTATGCCATATAACCAGGAATATTTCAGTCAACTTTTGGATGATCTCAGTTGGAATAGAATCAGCATCAGGTGCTTTGAAAGGGGACTAATGGCATTCAAATCCTCTTCTTCAATTGGAAGTTCAGCTAGGGACTGATTTATTTCAACTTGAGGTAAACAGTGGCTTCTGCATTGGTTGATGATGGTCTTCTAAGAACTCTATGGAAGTGTTCAACCTATCTCTCTAAGGTCATGCCCTTATCATTAATCAATGTGGATCCATCAGCACTGAGTGGTTGAAATGCACCAAATGTCTTTGGCCCATAAATAGCCTCCAGGGTATCATAAAAGCATTTTGGTTTGTTACTGTTTACATAAAATTGAATTTCATATCTTCTTACTAAACCAAGATTCCTGCATCTCTCTATGCTTCACTAGGACTTCACTTTTGATGGGATTAACTATTAACATCTTAGAAATCCTGCTGGTAAACCCTGTGGAGTTCTTGTTTTTCATTTAGCAGCTTTTGTATTCCCTCATCATTTTCATCAAACCAGCCTTGATGCTTGTGAGTCTTCTGGCCCAGATGACCAAATGCAGTTCTATACAACAGATCTCTGAAAACTGCCCACTCTTTTTCTGCTCCACAGCTGCTAACTGTCTTGCATCCGTTTTCCCTCCAAGTTGGTTCAGAGAGCTAATGCAAGGTTGATTTCATGTAGCTCTACCTCACTTAAATCTAATTTATGTTCACAACAAAAGACATCATTCATAACCATTCCTCAAAGTCCTGTGGCATCAGGCAAGTGATGAAATAGCAGGTGCAGAGACACTGGGAGTTGTAGTAACAACCTAGGCCAATATGGCCTAGGGCCATAGGGTGATTTCTCAACACTCTCATCTCTTGACATTAATTCTTCTAGTATTCATTTTGCCTTGGGGTTACCACTTTGGTTGAATATGAATATTTAGATAAGAGAGAATGAGTCTGTAATCAGTCCAGCACTCTGCACCTTACATTGTCTTTATCACTCTCATCCTGTCTATCTCTTCTCCTTACAATCACATGGTCTAATAGATGCCAATGTTGGTTATGAGGGTGCAACCAGGAAGTTTTATTGTGTTTAGATAAACAAAAGACAGTGTTCGTGATAAGAAGGTCATGAGACATGCAGATCTTCAGTAAAAGATGACTATGGCAGTCACTGTTTCCAACTCCATTCCTCCCTTCCTGCCATGACTGGTAATTTGAGCTTACTCTAGCTTTAAAGTCATTCAGAATTGTTAGCTTGTCTTCTTTGGTACATTGATGATAAGGGTTTCTGAGTCTTCATAAAAATTTTCTTTATTCATCATGGTGGAAACATAAGCATTGATGATGGTAGCATGATGTTTTCCTGAAAGTGGTAATCTCATTGTCATGAGCCTGTCATTTACTTCTTTTGGTAGGCATTCAAGAGTGCTGACTAGATTAGTTTTGATTGCAAAACCTACCCCAGTTTCACAGCATTCCTTTTCACTGAGACCACTCCAGAAAAATGTGTATCCATCTCTGACTTCAGTAAATTGGTCTTCATTTGCCAACCTTGTTTCACTCAGAGCTGCTATTTGCTGAGTTCTCTGGCAGCAAGAGCTGTTCCTCTTTCAGGTCTATTGGATATTGTGTGAGCATGCACATTTTCCAAGCACCAATGGTGAATGGTTTTGTAGATTGATTTTTGGTTTCTCAACCTCACTATGGTATTCCCTGTCTGCCTTGGTAATCAGGCCAGGGTTGGGTAAGAAGACAATTTTTAGGGCTCCGTTTTTAACCCCTTCCTTGCATCAGGAGGTGAGCAGTGAAATCCTTCAAAGGGCTGGTCAGTCACCCAGGAGCCTGCCAAATTCCACTGCTGCATCTACTTCAGGGTCATTGGAACAAATTGTTCTCCTCCACCTATTCCACCAGTGAAAGACTTCACATGCTTAGGGTAGATACCCCCACTACTCACTGATGAGTTTGAGACTCTCTTGTTTACCCTTAACCTGCTTTAGCCCGCCTGAAGAAATGATTTACTGGGTTGAGGCTGCTGTGCATGCTACAGCTTCTTGGAGCCACAGGTGAGAATTTGGTGGCTCAGGTGGACATCAAAAGTGGAACATTGAAATATAAAAGAAACAAAGACAATGTTTGCTGTCAAGGAGTATATATTATAATGGAGGAAAGACAGCACATAAAAGGAAGTTGAAAAGTGATGAGGGGAGGGGAGAGGAGTTAGGTAGAAGGAGGGGATGATGGAGAAACTCTCACGAGAATCAAAAGTGTAGCATGTTGTTGTTGTCATCCTTCATTTTCAAAGAGGACCAATGACTTCACAGAGTGATGTATTGACTTGCATGTGCATTGGGTTTCAATGAGGCAGAGTTGCAGGTTTACTTTTTAATTAACTTAATTCTCTCTTCCGGAGTCACTGAAGTCCAGTGGCAAGACAAAAGTCAAAATGATTGGCAATGGCTTGAGTTTCAATGGATGACTTTGGCTTCTTCAATGTCTGGCCAAACTCCCATCATTCCATAGCACCTGCTTCATTCAGTACCCTTCATAGCTTTTGAAATGGACAGCTAGGTGTCACAGTGGATAGAGCCTTGGAGTCAGGAGGATGGGAGTTTGAATCCAGCCTCAGACATTAGCCACCTACCAGTTGTGTGACTTTGGGCAAGTCACTTAACCCTGATTACCTGGCATCCAGGGCTATCTACAGTCATCCTGATTCATGTCTGGCCACTGGACCCAGATGACTCTGGAGCAGAAAGTGAGGCTGGTGACTTAGAACAGTACTCCCTCACTCAAATCCAATTTATGTGCTTATCATGACATCACCTCCTTGATATTGTGGTCTTCTTCAAAAGTAAAGGTCAAACATCATTAAAACTCTTTAAGTAAATTATTCCCATTCACTATTCTAGGGTATGGGGGAAGTCTTCACATGCTTAGGATAGACATCTCCCTACTTTTCTGATGGGTTTGAGACCTATCTGTTAACTTCAGCCTTGGCCAACTGCACATACCTAAGTTTCTTGGAGTCTCAGGTAGACACCAAAGGAGCTCTGAAAAAAATCTTAGATAGCCTTCATCCCAGATGTACTAGCCTTCCATGAATACCTGAAGACATGACAGGTCTGCTTGACCTTGTCTAAATGAAGGTTCATATGTAAGCATATAGATACAAATTCATGGTGAAATAGAATTTATCTGTACAGAAAGTTTCTGAACATAAAGAATGGGACCTCATATGTGAACAAATCTTGGAATTTACCTGCTATAAGGCTTTCATATATACATATATATGTGTGTGTGTGTGTGTGTGTATTATTGTGTGTATGCATAAATATTGGTAGTGGGTATAATAATATAAGGATGGGATTAAAAATCAACCCTAATATAGTTATCAGCTGAGAATATCTCACAATATTTCACTTGTATGAGCTAATTCCTAAGTTTTAAGAATGTCTGCATAATTCTCTAGGTATAACAGCAAGTTTGTTTGGATTGGTCAAGGGATTTAGTAATGCCTCAAGGAGAGCTAGTTAAAATTACAATTCTAGAAGGGAGAGGAATGAGCCAAAATCTAGTATTCCACTCAAACTCCAGAGATTGACTGCAGGGAGTCATGATAGATTAGAGAATTTCATTTTCTACCTGTTTTACACTTCCTTTTCTCTGGCCAACCACCTCATCTCTGGACAACTCTGGACACATTCTCTGATTGGAAGTAGATTACATGAACTTTGAAAGACTATGAGAATAATACATTTCCCATTTTCCCATAAGTATCCTAACAACATCCCTGGAACAGATGAGAGCAAGGGCTATACTGAGGACAAAGAACATTCTGGAGAAAAATTAGGGAAGTAGATGCAAGGCTCTATGAAAAGTTTATCAGCAAGTTGCCCAAGAGGAAGTTCTTGTTTAAATATATATACATATATATATATATATATACATATATATATATATATATATATATATGTATATATATTTAAAGCAATGGGGTTAAGTGACTTGCCCAAAGTCACAAAGCTAGGCAAATATTAAGTGTCTGAGGCCAGATTTGAACTCAGAGAACAACAAAAGGAATTCTGTAAATTATGCTTGTAATACAAATCTTTCTCAGCTTGAGCCACTTTCTCCTGGACTTTCTACATATTTGTGTAAGATTGTTACCGACTTTTGCGGGAATTTTTTGTACCAATTATTCTTACTATATACTATCACAGTAATGTCCCTTTCTAAAAGTCTGATTATATCTGGTTTTCTAGTTGATTTTATTTGAAAACCATGACACAAGGTAAAAAAAAGCACACATGTGGGAACTTACAAGTTGTGGCAAGAAAAGTCCTCTGTTTCCTATTCCTTAGTTCTAATCTTAGCACCCTAAGGGGAGCTATTGTAGTCATTCTTTGGGAACCCAAATTCTTCAGTGTCATTGAGAGTTGTGTTAGCCACCTCAGATTCTTTGCAACGACAACGACAACGACGACAACGACAACAACAACAATAATGCCATATTGGAGCTTGTATCAAAACATGAATATGAGAGATGAAACAGAATGTAAGTCTTTGAGAATCAGCATTTTGTCATGCTTAATATCATCCATAATATTTAAAACTGGTGTTTAATAAATTGTGTTTGTTGGTTGATTGATTGCTTGATTGTTTGATTGAAGAGTTAGTGAAAAACCTTCCATTTTCAACTGAGGAAAGTGAAGTGAAGAGACATGAGAAATATAAACACCTGTTGAAAGAGTGATGGCATAATACAAGCTGAAATAATGATTAGTGTGGGGATTTCAAAGGGAAGGTTCTGGAAAGAATGGAATGAATCAAGAAGGAATGATTGAACTAGGACTACAGGAAGTATAGATTTGGGTTGCTAGAGACAACAGATCAAATAAAATAATATTATTGCTTTACAAACTTTAAAGTGAATGTTGGTGTTTAATGATGATGATGATGATGATGAGAGCTATGATGTGATCAATGACATCATTGAAAGAATGGAAGCTGAGACAAAAAAAGGAATGTGATTATGGATCAGAGGATAATAAAATTTGAGCTTGGAAGGACCCAAGAAGTCATCTGGCCCAATTCCTTAATAATACAGTTAAGAAAACTGAGGCATAGTTTAAATGAATTGCCTGGGTCACACAACTATTCAAAACCAGAAGAATCATAGTCTTCCTCACTCTGGATCTTGTCTGGACTGAGAAGTTGTTTGCAACGTTTGTTATACACAATCATTTTTGAGAACCTATTCTGATTAAATACTGTGTTACAGAAACAAAAAGCAACAGAAACAAAAAACCTTAGGAAGTTTGAGACATGATAATCTGGAACTCTGTGAACTCAACTAAGTTGGGAAGAAGGAGCAAATGCACAAAAAGTTCAAAAGATTTACAAGTGGGTTCTTTGGATCTAGGACCAAAAGAAAGGTACTGATGGTAAGCATGACTGGGGTTCAGAGGAAAGAAAGAAAACCTGGTCTGGGCCAATAAACAGGTTATCAGAGAAGATGGCATTTGAATTGATTCCCTGAAGGAAAAATAGGCATTACCTAGGCAGACAGGATGAGGAAGGAACTTGAGAGAAGGAAAATGATATAACCTTCATAGTTAAAAATAAACTAAGTCTGTTAAATATAGTGAGGCCAATTGAAAGACTAACAGAAGGTAAAGAAACTTTCTTTGGGTAAGTAACTGGGAGCCAAAGTTAATTCCAATGCCAGAGTGACCTCTTAGATGAGGTTCATTTCTTCTGTGATTCCCAGAGGGATAAAGTTAGAGCTAACCTAGCATTCCCCGTGAGACCAAAATGGAGACTCCCATAGGAGTACTGGGAGTGTGAGGGTGAAAGGGGCAATATAGCAGGACATGGCTGAGAGGAGAACTGGGACACTCAGCAAAGCAGGGGCTAGGAGTTTACCAAAACTCTTTTTTTGCCCTCTATTTTCATCTAAAGAGAGGAAGAAAAGTTCTATTTCCAGCGACTGTTCTGTCTTAAGAACTAAAATTAAACATTAAGGTTTGAGAGAAGGAAGGAGAAAACCAGACCTCTCCTCCCCCTACTCTATTCTTCGTTGCAGCAAACAAAAGCAAAGCAGACCTTCTAGGCAGGACCACAGGAACAATCAGGGCCTTTGTGAAATTACAATCAAAGCAGCTCCTGCAGTCTCAAGTGGTAATATGGGAGAATGCCACCTTTTCTAGGAGGCTTCCAATCCTAGTTAGCAACAGCCCTCAGCTCCCCTGAAATCTCTCGGCTTCCCAGTTCCTCCCCTGGGCCATCAGGTCAGTACACCTCCAAGAGAATGGGACTTCCCGTTGTCTAGCCCTTCCAAATGAGGCAAGTTTTAGAGATCTAGTGCACTTTCAGTGAGTCCTCAGGGGAGAATGATGATTGCAAATACCAGCTTACAGGTGCATGCAACTAGGAATTTCTAGACCCAGAAAATGCAAACGGGGCGGGGGGAGCATCTTGCCTTCCTTTCCTATATGGAAAATGGGTATAATAGATACATCAGTCTTTCCTCTCCCCAGCCTTACAAAGAGCCCAGAAATCCACAATAACCATAGCCAAGATAAAGAACAAAAACTCTTATTCTGGGTCTCTATTTTTGAATATGCTATTTTGGGGGGCCATTGGTTTCTTTGATCTGGATGTCTTTTGAAATGCTATGCTTGCAACATTTATCAGTGACATATCTGGTATTTGACTTACATCTGACTTCAAATACTCAGTTCATAAAAGCAAACTGTTTGTTTAGTTTTGAGAACA
Organism: Macrotis lagotis; assembly: GCF_037893015.1. NCBI lineage: Eukaryota > Metazoa > Chordata > Mammalia > Peramelemorphia > Peramelidae > Macrotis > Macrotis lagotis. The sequence continues at coordinate 49,546,847 of NC_133663.1, read as the reverse complement.
ACTTAGAGCTAAAATTTTGAGTAGATTGACTTGGCATCTACTTAGAGATCCTTTTTTTAATGTATTTTTAACAGACCTAAAATTGGTGATAATTTTATTCCAGAGAAGACCAGGATATGGCATAGTCTTTCTTTAAAAATACAAATCAATTAGATAAGATGGTAACAATGAGAGAGTCATTAGGTATGATCTTAGTCCATGATTAATAGTTTATAGTGAATAACGATGGTAACTCTATTTTAAAATATTATTAGAATGAGCATAAAGATCATTAACATTGTATACAGGAAATCCATTAAAATATAGTTGTTAAGGTTTCTACCTTTCCTTTTATGTGATAGGGTTTAAAAAGATGAAAGGATAAGCTTTTGTGTTTACATCTGGAGTATAAAAGAGGCTCGGTATGAGCAAGGAACATTCCATGAAATACTATGTCAGAAGCATTCTCAGTCAGAATTCCAGAAATAGCAAGATGTTAAATAGATAATTAAAATGTCTTCAAGGTTTAAACCATGGGGACCTAGAGTTTTAATCATGTGGTGTACATCCATCAGAAGTTTTCTCTTTTATCTACAAGATCAGATTTTGATGCAGTCTTTGGGGGAAGGGAAACCATGCTCTGGGTTTCTGAAATTCATTGGTTTTATAGGCACTGATATTTTGATATTAGCATGCCTAACTCAAAATGCTCAAAATAGCTATCATTGCTTTCAATGGTTGCCAAGTTTGTCTTGCAAAATACAGAGGATTTCTCTGGTTCTTATAAAATAAAAAGCTACAAGAACACTGCTGTCCATAGTCCAAGAATGGTGATACACACAGATACTTTAATTCATTTTAGGACTATAAAAAAATAAAGATCAGGCTGTTCAGAGTCAGTTTTAAGACTAACCCCAAAGAATCTATTTTTGAAGGCTATAATCAAAATGCTTCTTATTAATATCATCCCCAATTAAAAGCATTCTTTCGGCTGCAAGATTCCTATTGGATTGAAGACGGGGTGGGGGGGGGGAGTAATCTAACTTGGTGAGGAAGTTTCCATATAATTTAAGGATGAAGCAAAGATATAAAACAATCCTCTGAGTTTTCCGAAATTTTTGCCTATATTTCTTTCTTTCCTTTTTTTTTATTTTACCCATCCAGAAAGCAGAAGTGACAATCCTTGACAGGTACAAAAAAATTAACAAAAACAAAACAAAAGGAAATATTTAACATGAATTCATATATTAAAACATGTACTGCCCTCAGTAAGATTGTGGGCCCAATCTTAAACGCATACATACACACATATGCACATTTGCCATTAAGTTTATATTGATGACTATATATATATATATATATAAATTAAATATATTTATAGTTTTTACTTTTAAAAAATCTTCAAAACAGTTGTCACAATTGGTTGTTGTTGCTTTGTAATACCAAAACAAATAAATACAGGAGTCGGAAGTCTTAAGCTGTTTCATATCTGAGAGAAAGAATGAAACGGATCATTCATAGTCTAAATGTTCAATATGTACACTGTAAATTGAATTTATAATTACCCATTAGCATTCCTGCTAATATAAAGTCAATTAAAATAATAGAATATATCTTGGCAGGTCATTGGAGCCCATCAAAGCTTTGCAGATTCCATAAAGCAGAGAAGCATTTACGTTGCCCCCGTACTATTGCCACTGGATGAAGGAAACATTGGGGCGAACATCAATAATGCTTTACTGACAATGGTTTTATTCACAAATGGGATTTAACTAGTAGAACAGAAGACACTTTATACTCACATTTAATTGCTTCAACATACGTGCAGGTGTTGAAAATGTGCTATTTCATAAATTGGTATGCAATAAGGAGAGAGGGTTTTGGTGAGCTGCCATGCACAATTTCCCCCTCTCTTACCAAGAGAAGTAGGGTAGCCTTTTTTTTAATCTCAGGAATGAAATATGAATTAATTGCTTGAAAGCTTCACCCAGAATTAAAACTGATTTTTACAAAGCAAATAGCATTGACTGAAGTGTCAAATTCAGAAAATGGGCAATGTTATTTGTTAAAAAAATTAACTTAACAATGGAGTTTTGATGAAAATTAGATTCAATTTGCTTTATTAAACTGATTCTATAAAATGTGGCAATATACTAACAAAAGCATAAGTATTCCGTTGCTAAACATTTTTGGAAGTTAGATTTATAACAATACAAGTAATTATGGAAAGTAAAGTAAATTCAAGATGCATTTTTTGTTACAGGGAGAAATTTGTTTACCCGAGCTTTTAGAATGGAGAATGTCAGATATCACATTGAAATGATTTCTGGGTAACAAGGGCATATTTAAAGATCTTAGTGAATATCCGTTTTCCTAAATATACCATTGTGTTTTAATATGCAGAAAGAAAGCTATTTTTTCTTAACTCATAAGAAAAAAATTCTTATCCATATCACATAGTTTGGCATCAAAGTAGAGGACTTTGGGGGCATAAAACCATATTTCATTGTTGGTGTCTGTCAAAAGCAATAAATATTGTTTTCTTTTGATTTGTGACTCTACATCTTCTGCAAATCACATTTTGTAACGTCATGTATCTTAACATATAAACAATGGCACCCTGTCACAGATAATCATCTCCTCCTTCACCTCTATACATGATTGGCCCTCTTCTGAGTTTTCTAATATCAGAAAATGTACATTAATTTACATACCTCTGTCCAGACAGCAAATAATTCTTAGCAAAGCTCTTCTAACATCTTTCTCAGCATGAAGTCTGGCCTGGATCTTTCTAAAACATTTTGGGCTTAATTTGGAAATCATTAAGAAAAACAACATCATTGTGATGTTTTTTCCTTAAAGGAACATAGAATTAGATTTTCTAATGGTAACTAAATCCAAACAAATACAACTTAGATTTTATCTGGGTTTGGGTTGTTGCAATTCTGGTGGACTTTTTGAATCCAGATGTTCTAAATAGGAGTTTCTTGGTTCTCTTGCAATTAATTTCTAGTTCAATATTACATTGGAAGTATGAAATAGCATCTCCACTCTACAAAGTTATTTCAATCCATTGCAATAATATTTATTTTAAAAGGAAAAACTGAGATTTTAAGCTGGATTCAACTAGTGTTCAAAAAATTGGGTTTGATGGAATTCAGCTTTTCTCATGTTGCCCAAACCCATCCTTCATATAAAAATTCATTTCTGATGGGTAGCGCTTTTCAAAATCTTGTATTACTCAGCAAAATCCATTTTGAAATAAACATTACCTTCCAAAATACTAACCAACACTGTTCATGATAAAAAATTATATTAATGTATTATCCATTGACTTCAAGAAATCAGGAAATTTAGATAACTTAAATTTGAATATTTTAAAACCCAAGCTCATTCATATCAATCAGACATAATTTTTATTTTGCCTTTTTGAGAAATGATCTAAATACTCAATCATTTAGGAAAGGAGATTATAATTAAAATAGTGTATAATTTAATGTTAATCAGAAATTATATGATGTACAGTAGCAGCTAAAAAGATTTCAATGGCTTTCTCATATCAGAAGCAAAAGGGAGAACAGTCTTTTAATAAAAGGATATTTTGCCTGGTAGGGAAAAGATTGTTAGTTGTAAAAAGGAACCTTTTAAACTAATATGATGAGGTGCATGTAAAAATTAATATTATGCTCTAATGTTCTCTCCAGTGAGTAACCCAGGTTGATTTATTCATTTAGGTAATTATGTTCAGCAATATTAGTAATTCACAGTTAAATTGAATTTGGAGAACGCACAATAAATGGAAACTGTAGTCATATTTCTTTCTCACTGTGTAACAAACAGAGATGTATTGATGTAAGTTCTGAGTGTACGACATAAGTTAAATTCCCCAGACTGCAATTTGATCAAAAAGCATTAGACATTTACTTAGGCTGTATTAGGTCACTGCCGTTGGAGGGCAGTAAAATTCTACATCAATCACTTTAAGCAAAGTGAAGCTAGGAAAATAATGGGACTTTTCTTTTATTATTTAACAGCAGAATGCTGATTTAAAAGGCAAAGCTCGGGGGGTTATGGCTATTGTAGCAATACCAACTAGTTTTTTTTTAACTGTTTTGTTTTTCTTCCCAGTTTAAAGGGACATGGATTTTTGGAACAGTTGAGGTCTTTTATCTCATCAGAAGGAAAATTTTGCCTCTTTTTAAAAGGAAAATAATGAAAAAGGTATGATGCTTTTTACAGTGAATAATAAAAATGTATTATAAATATACATGATTTAAAGTACCTGATGTTACTGATGCTGCTTACCAGTTAAACTCACCCAGAATGTAACTTTCTTTTTTGTTGTGATTATATTTAGCCCTATAGATGCTTTTCATCCCTAATAGCTTGTTTCAAAGCACAATGTAAACAGTGTGATGTTTAAAATAGAAAGGATTTTTCATTTCCTGAGAATAGCAATTTTAAAATACATAGGAAACACCATTGAAATGAGATGTTGGATACGGTAATAAGGAGGTCTCTAAAGGGGAGACAACAAAAAAAAATCAGGAAATTGGATCAACATTTAGTTATTGGGAATTTTAGGAAAATCTTGGGTAGGGGTTAATTTGGGGAATCTTACAAAAGGCACACATGCTCATAATCCGAGGGGCAGAGGAGACCTTTGTATCACTAAACATGTGTTATGTTTTCCATAAGGAATTAAAGATAATACCAATTGTTCTTAGAGCAAATTAAATGATAGATGTATTATATATGAAGTGATGTAAAGAAATGTACAGCTTACACCCTCCCCCCTTCATTTAGAGTTTTATTTGACTATGAAGTTGGTAAGTTCAATTACGATTTATTTGGTCATAAAATGAACCAATTGTTTCCAGAAAATATTCAGGGTGGTCTGACACAATCTGAGGGCTATTAATCAGGATTTCCTGGGATCAAACCACAGACACCCAGCCATTTATTCTCTCACTCACTTTATGTTTAAAGTCTATTAAAAGTTTATAGTCTTTCAAAGATCATATTAGGCATTAAAATTCAGGCATCTCATTCTTGTAACAAAGATTGTGAGAAGAAAAGAAAACAAATGGGTTTTCATGAATCCATTCTCATCATGAGGAGTGTAAAAAGCATGCACAGTGGAACAATATTCATTTATTTTTACGACAATGCTTGTGAAGAGAGAGAGGAGGAAGTGAAATAAACCGAGGGATATGGAGTATTATTACATCAATGCATAGGGAGTTAGCAAGGTGGGAGGAGAGAAATACCTCACTGTAGAGAACATATTTAAGTTGTGATTTTTTTTTGAGATTTACATTTTTCATTTCTATGTTTTGTGGCCTTTTTTCTGCAGCCAGAAATTTCATTTGACACCTGCTTAAAGTTTGACTTCACAGGTACAAAGAAAAAATACACCTTAATGCATGATGTTTATTTAAGAAATGATTTCAATTATGAGTTGGCTAATGTACTTCCAACACAACACATTTTATATGCAAATTTCAAACCACAAGCTTCCAATTATTTTCTAATGCCCAGATATTCAGTGAGTTTTTGGTTTTACATGTATATTTACAAATATACATATATTTCTTGTGTATATATTTCTCTCTAAGTGTATGTAAACACATATATAAAGACAATCTGAATCATATATTAAAATATTCACTCCTTATTTTGAAAGTTTGCTTTTGTATATTTTGCCATAAATCTCCCTAACATTCCCACAGGTATGATACCTGTGGACAAAAACATTTATCTCTATTTAGTTATTTCAAAATAATAATAATAATAATAATATTTTCAAAACAGATAAAGAAGCTTCTTTTTAACCCATAAATGACTATATTTTATATTAAGTATATTTGAGTAATGTATGTTTAATAGTACTATGTAGAATGCCAATTTGATATAAATATTAATTAATTAGTAATAATAGTAGTAATGTTGACTGATAAGAGCATAGAAGATTTATATTTTATAGTATAAATGCTAAAGCCAGGCCTAGTCTTACAGATATATAAATTTATTCTTTTTGATAGCATTAAAATGCCCATTTCTTTTCACATACATTGACAAGTTTTTTTCCTTAAATATCAGTATATTATTATATGTTATTGGTAATAGAAACCAACTATTCTTACTTTATTACAATACATATATGTTCAGCACAACACCAAAGTGAAAAAAAACCCATGAATTTAGTCAGGCCTTTATTTATTATTTCACCATTTCAAATTAGAACATGATATATTTATGGAAATGGCTATGTATATATTGAATACTCCTAAGGTCTCTTGCACTATACTGGATTTTTATTCTCAAAATACACATCATACAATAAGGGAATAAAGTCAAAAGAACATGTAGTTATAAGTAGATAGTTTGTCTTTTATTATTATGAAACTGTGAGGTAAAGGGGGAAAATCCATCATTTTGTGATGACTTTTTGGAAAGTGGATGGAGACAGGATCAAAGACTGTTTAGGTTTGCTTAAAGCTACAACTTCAAGTATTATGTAGTTAAGTAGGAGGTCTGAGCATCACAAATCAGATCTAAGTAATTTTTCCTCCACCTATAAGACAGCATTAATGAATGGCAGTAGGGGTTAGGTCAAGGTGGGTGGTAGGATTTATTAAATGATAACTATAAAACTGAGGGTGGGGGGGATATGATTTTTAAAGAATAGTATCTTCTCTCAAGTAGCCTCACAAGGGAGGCAGACCCTAAAAGAGAGTTCAGCTACAAAATAGTCAGAAAATGCCAGTGCTTCTTAGGGTGCATTTTCTTTAATGTCATTTCCATAGAAAAAAATCATTTATATTTCTAAAACAGTTTTAGAATCACTTTATGGATTGGATGATGACTGCAGGAGTGCAACTGCACTGTTAGCAGGGTTTGAAGTGGTTTGGAGTAGTTTGGGCATGGGATATTGCTTTTTCCAGAACTTTTGAGTTTTCCAGTATGTTGATGGTAGTCTGTCATCCTTTGGTGGTGGGGATTTGATGATGATGATGATGGGGATGGTAGACTCTATTTCTATAAGTGTGATTCCCATTGATTATGATGGTTGGATCTAGGTTAGAAGCCAGTGGTAATAGAAAGAATACTGTCCTAGAGTCAGAAGACCTGAGTTCAGATGTCTGTTCTTTTGTTTATCCAAGCGCCATGAGATATGTTATCACAAGCATTGAATGAAATAAAGGATACAAGATCTTAGCAAATCCTAAGGCATGGTATGAAAGTCAGGTATTATATATCACTCATCTTGTATTAATAAATCTCATCTCCCACAATTCTCCTAATTTGTAAGAAATAAAAAGAAACAGAGAAAAATAATTAAAATCTATCTGCTTTCAAAGGAAGAATCTTATCAGCAGCACATGCAGTTGATGAATAATTATTCTTGTTGCTATTTAATCATTTCAGATGTCTTATTCCTCATGACTCCATTTGGAATTTACTTGACAAAGACACTGGAGTGAATTGTCATTCCTTCTTCCACTAATAATTGGAATAAATGCAAATTAAAACCTCTCCAAGGTTCTAACTTATACCCATAGGATAGGCAAAGATGACTAAATAGAGAATGTCAAATGCTAATGGGTCTGTGAGAAAAGGAGCAAACTGCTACACTGTGAGTTGATCCAAGAATGGTTTAGCCATTCTAAAAATGTTGGATCCAGCAATACTGCCAGTAGAATCATATATTAAAAATATTTCTCAGAAAGAAGAAAGGGACTTGTATGTAGTTCCTAATAACTCCTAACTGTATCCTGAAATGTGACCTACTATTAAGTAAAAGCTAAAAAAAAAAGTATAACTATAAATATAATGGAATATTCTTGTCATAAGAAATGATGAAATGGACAACTTCAATCTTCCATGAACTGAATCAGAATAAAGTAAGCAGAACTAGAAGAACAATTTATACAGTGACAATATTACAGAAAAATGATTTTTAAATACTTTTGAATTCTTCTTCTTATTATGTAGTTATAAACCTACTGCAATGTACTAAAGATGATGCATATCACTCATTTCCTGCCAGTGAAAATGGACTTAAATTATAGAATAAGATATATTTTGGGGCCTGGCCAATGTAATAATTCGTTTGTTTGGACCATTCAAATTTGTTATAATGCTTTTATTTTTTATTGGGAAATAAAGATTTAGAGGTAGGGAGAGATAATAAATGACTACAAAATAAATATATTTAAAAATTACTCTATCTACTTTATGCCCTGTATTTATCTTACAATATTGTGAAGATTCAACGAGGTACTTTAGTGGAAAAAAAGCTTTTTTTTTTTTTAACTCTAAAGGACTATACAGAGGGAATGTTTAATAAATGAAACATTAGTGTCAAAACATATTTATTGTAAGAATAACAGAGTATAATGAGTTCTCAGTGTAGATAGAACTGATACTAGAAGATAGCCAAGGGTTTCTTTTACTTCCTCTGGTTAAAACCTTCCACAGTGGGAGAAGATTTAATATGGACTTTCAAAGAGAAAAAGGATGGTATTTATTGACTCAAATGAGAAAGATCAGTAGCAGATTCAACATTTTGCAGCGCCTATGCACAAAGACTTGGAACTTGCCATTTACAAGTCAAAAAACAAACAAACAAACAAACAAACAAACAAAAAGCAAAGATACAAGTCAAAAACTGAAATATATATATATATATATTCAGATGAATAAAACATAATAATTTAAACAAAAAATTCATTATTTTATTTTATTTGCAAATTGTTTTACATTTTAATTTGCATTAATAATAAAATATCAAATATGTCCTCAATGCTATTTTCTCCCATTTTAAATTAAAGCATAAAAAGCTAGGGGCCACAAAATAGAGAACTGGCCTTTGGGTCAGCATGATCTAGTCTTCTACCCCTAATACATACTCACTATGTGATCATGGACTAATCGCTTAACTGTCATGGATCCAGAGACTCTTTAAGACTATCAATAAATATGAGTTGTTGATCTTTATCAGTAGAATGAATTACCACATCTAGATATTTCATGTGGATAAATAAAACTGCAAAAGGTTTAAAGTGTAAAAAGAAAAATGGGTTGTGAAAATAAAAACAAAAACATTTCTAATTTGAATAGAACAATAATAAGAAAAGGTAAAAAATGATTTAAGGAAATTTGATAATCATTCAAATTTTAATAGTGTATTTAAAAATAGTAATATCATCATCTAATAGTAACAACTCATTTTTATAATTCCTTTAGTTTTACAAAGTGCTTTTTAAGTTATAATCTTGTGGGGCGGCTAGGTGGTGCAGTGGATAAAGCACTGGCCCTGGAGTCAGGAGTACCTGGGTTCAAATCTGGTATCAGATACTTAATAATTACCTAGCTGTGTGGCCTTGGGCAAGCTACTTAACCCCATATGCCTTGCAAAAACCTAAAAAAAAAAAGTTATAATCGATATTGTCACAGTTCTATTTTACAGTTGAGGAAAGTAAAGTTTAGAAGGATGTAATGATTTGCCCTGTGAATAGTATTTTTATAGGTGTAGATGGAAGACATGAGGTAGGTGAAAGTTGCCTCCTACTCAGAAATAATGTTCAAAGTTGTGGAGAAAAAAAAAAGGCAGATCAATGTGTGTTCACTCATTAAAATATTAGACCAATTTTGGTTGAAATGGAAGTTTCATATGAGCAAGCACAGAGAAAAATAGCTAAAAAAGGAAAGCAAATCCAGATTTGTAAAGATCTGGTATATTGTCTTCAAAAAAAAAAAAGAGAGAGGATGGTCTGGAGGGATTAGGGAGAGGTGTTAAATTTTTATAACAAAACATTCTTGATCCATGATGATGATGATGAGTAATAGGGTATTTGGAGAGGTGAGATTAAGTAATAAGTGGGAAGGTCAATTAGCAATTACCTTAACCAAAGAGTCAAGTGAGCACTTGGAAAATGAGGTGATCTTCTCATCTGTGAGAGGGGAATTATTGGAATGGGTTTTGAGATTTCTAAATGTTAAAAGAAATTATGGGTCACAGGGTAGGATGTAAATTTTATCTAAACAGAGTCCTTCCTATGAGATCAGAAAGCTGTATGTGGCAGGAAGAAAAACAGAATATTATAGTTCCTATTTGAGTATTCCCAGAAATCATGTTTAGATAAAGGTATTACCAGTGAAGCATTCTGAGATTTGAAAAGAAAAGCACACAAGAGTTATATTGTGCTTAAAATTATTTTCAGAATGTATTCTCAACCTTTTCAACAACATATTTATTACTCATTAAAATAGAGAATGCTTTTCTAAACAAGTCATTTTCTTTATATTCCCTATCTGTGTTTGTCAAGGGCTGGATAAAATGTTAGATGTTTTAAGTAGCCCACCAAAGATATAAGTGGTCCCTAACCTGAAAGAGCTTACCTTTTACAGAAAGCATTATTTTCCCTTTAGAATAGATCCGTAACAATTGAGATGAGTTAATCTTCCAAATGTGAAATGTAGTCATGATATCTCCTAGTCAAATTATAGTCAATTATTTAAGTTAGTCTTGAGTTTAATAAAATTTCAGTTAAAGAAAAGTTGTGTTTTCTGATGTGTATCAGTACCAATCAGCAAGCATTTGTTAAATGGCATACCACACAGCAAGTGCCTATGGACACTATGGATACAAAGACAAAAATCAAATAATACTTGCCCTCAAATAATTGACATTCTATCAGTCTAAATCAGAAGTCAGCTAGGTTTTGGAAAGGGTTACAATAGAATTACCAAAGAAGTTCAATAGCACCATGGGCAAGAATGTATGGGGAGATAAGTACCAGCAAGTATATAGAAGAGAAGACCAACTCTCACTTCCCAACTATTCCTTCCTCCATTTGGTACTCCTGGCTATTTCTGTAGTTGTACCTTTGAGATATGCAAATATCCAAACAGGGTTCCATCCTTTCTTCCCCCTCTATGTGCTTAAGGAAATAAAGCATTCAAATGCTGAAAGATGTCAGAGAGTCACCATTAAAGGTTATTCCTACACCTGGCTCATGAAATACAATTAAGGCATTTGAAAATTTTAATTTAAAACTATGGATCTATATCTCTTTGTAGGTAGTTAAGAAGACTCTTCTTCCTAAGTTCAAATTCAGTCTCAGATATTTACTATCTGTCTGTCTCCGGACAAGTCATTCAACCCTGTTTGTCTTGGTTTTCTCATCTGTAAAACAAATGGAGAAGAAAATGGCAAACCACTCCACTTTCTTTGCCAAGAAAACCCCCAAATGGGGTCATGAAGAGTCAGAGATGACTGAACAATATCTAACTACCTATCTATCTTTATGTAGCTATATGTATCACTCTATAATCTTATATATCTATATACCATCTATATCTATAAGCTATTCCTATATTATCTATATCTATGTATAATGTCAATATGTATCATGTTTCTCTAAACCTAGATAACATTTATATCTGTATTATCAATATCTATCATCTATATAACTATATCTGTGTGAATATATAAATTTTCTATAGTCATATTATCTGTACCTATTATTATCCTTCTATGTGACTATAGATATATCTATCTATATCTCTATCATCTATATCCATGAAGCTATATAAATATCATCCATTCATATTTGATTCATACATCTATACTTTATCTTTCTATCTATCCATCTATTTAATTCAAATAAGAGTCTGTATGATATAGTGTATTAAACTTAGACCTAGGTTTAAGTCTAACTTCTGACCCATGTTTTCTATGTGACCCAGGTCAAATCACTTAAGCAAGCAATTATGTAAAATCATAATAATTTGCAGAATAGGTGCTGAATTCAATTAAGAAAGCAAATTTCCTAATTAAAGCTACACAGCACCAATGAAATCACAGGTCCAGAAAAAAATTATAGCTAAGTGTTGATATCATCCACGGGAACCAATTTGATCAGTTGATATTTTACATTAAAAGTGTAATAAGTTGTGTGATTTACTGAGAGGAAAAGTGAACTTCAATCAGAAGACTTGGTTTTCATCTTCACTTCTGACACTCAATGTTAGTGGAACTCTGGGTAAATACTTTAATTATAGCTAGCATTAGAGTGCCTTAATTTTTGAAAAACTCTTTACAAAATCATCTTTATTCTCACATCAGTTCTTATTCTTTGCTTCTTTGAACCTCAATTTCTTCATCTGTAAAACAGAGATAATACCTTCCCTTCTTTACTTGCAGGGTGGCTCAGAGAATTAAATGGAGTAATGTATGGGAAAATGGTTAATATTTATATATATATATATATATATATACATATATATATGTGTATATGCTATTATTGGAAAAAAGAAAACACCTCAAAGTGCAAGGCAATGACGATCTCCATATTCTCTACTAAGATTAAGAACTTTCATAGTATCTCTCTCATGTTTCTTTCCTCTGCTCCTATGATCCTTTCTCTGATCATTTCCTCCTGCCTCAGAGGAAGAGGGGGTATTACTTTTGAAAGTGAAGTCATCCTAATTCTATCCCTTCAAATCTCCCCTGCCCCCCTAGAACCTTATTCTTGGTCTTCTTTCTTATACAACTTCAGTTGTTAAGTTCTATTAAGTTCTTAGGTTATTAAGTTCTATTTAGATTTACCCCATCCTAAAAAAGGAAACCCTATTCTTGACCTCCAGAGATCATGCCTAGAGAATTTAACCTTTTTCATTTTAGACCTTTGCCCTGGTGAGCTGTTCTGATGGTTGAGTAACTACAAATACCCCAATTCATTCTATCTAGTTGGTCTCAAATGATCTTTCTGATTATCATACGTCATATGATCATGCTTTCTTCTCTTCCCTGATATCCATATCTAGTTCTGGAATTGGCATTCAAATTGATTGTTTCTGGAAAGGCATGGTAAATGTCTGTCTGTGGTTTCACTCACCATCTCTTTGGCACTCCATAAGATAATTCCTTTCTTGGACCACCATTTGCCTATATATTTAGTCTTTTCCTATTCTTCTTGAAGACCAAAATAGTCTCACTTTTGCTTTTGCATTTCCAGTACCTTATACAATTTCTGGAACCTGAAAAATTATTATACATTTGAATATAGCTTCCATTCATTGCCCCCACTTCCACATGACCTATTCTCTACTCACTTCTTTATAGACCGGTTTTCATCCCCATCAGTGCAAAAATGGCTCTTCCAAGATCATGAAAAAATTACCCTATGGTCTATCAGTTTTTCTCTGGTTTCTTATTCCTTGATCTTTCCACAGTTTTTGATACTTTTGAACTACTCTCCATCCCTTTCTTTCTATGACATTACATTTTTGTTACCTATTTTTTCTCTTTTTTCCTATCTTTTCCTATTCTTCCCCTTAAAATAGATCTTTCCTAAAGTTCTATCCTTGATATTATGTTCTCTTTGTAGACTTTCTGCTTTCAAGACAGTTGAACAATATCTAAGTAACCACTGTTTGTGTTGCTACCCAGGATTTTCTAGATATTGCAAAGACAGATGGAAAAAAACAGTTCTATACATTCTGGGAGGCAGGGAAATGATGTGAATAAGTAAACACAAATTAGTAGTATTTCATTTCTGAGGGAAACACTTGTAACTGTGAGAATCATGAAAGCTTCTTGTAGGAAGTGGTATTTAAACTGAGGCTTAGAAAGGGCTAAGAATTCTAAAAGTTGGAGATGGAGAGGGAGACATGAAAACTAGTTTGGCAAAGATCTAGAAATGGAAGCATGTTGCATATGAAGAATAAGAAGATTAATGTGATTTGAATGTAAAATTAAGAAGATAATATATAATAAATCTAGGGAAATGCTAGATCCAGATTGTTCAAGGTTGAAAATATCATGGTTTTTTTAAACTTTATTCTAGATATAACAGAAAGCTCCTGAAACTTCTTGAACAGAGAAATGACATGATCAGAACTGTGATTTAGAAAAAATAATTTGACATACAGGGGTGAATGAAGACTAAATGTAAAGTATTTTTGGCTTAGGGAACTCCATGATGAAGAAATTTCCTCTCCTGGTGCTTATTAAAACCTTTGCTACCTACAAGAGCTACCTAGAATTCTATTCTGAAAGAGTAAATGCTTTGCACTGGGTTACCTAGCCATTTTCTTGGTTCCGAGGACATTTTTCTATTCACTACACTATGTTGAATGGATTGGAAAAGTGATGGGAGGCAGGGAAACAAATTATGGATTTCAGCTCTTCCTGTGACTTCATGCAAATGTTTCCCAAATTGATAACTCCATGTACAACCTTTATTCAGAACTTCAATGTGGTATTTCCATCTGCCTTGCACATAGCTCCATTTGCACGTCCCAATAGCATCTTGTATTCAGCATTCTAAAACTGAGCTCAACATGCTATTCCATAAAGGTCATATTTGTCTTACCTTCTTTCTTTCTTTCTGTAATTCATTCCAATATTCTCCCAGGAACTCAGACTCAGAAGTTCAGAGGAATCATGGCTCCTTCATTGTCTTTCACCCTGCATGTGATGTTCTATTGTTTCTGTCTTCTTAATATCTCTTATTGCCTGGCCATTCTCTCCATTCAAGCTGCACCTGCCCTAGTTCAAGCTATCTGCCAAGTTATATCAATTGAACTATTGCAATAGCTTAGTTAAAACACATATGTAAAGTCCTTAGAAGCCTTTACAATGCTGGAGAAATGCTAGCTCTTATGTCTGTCTGTCTATCTCTTCCTCACTATCTCTCTCTTTCTCTTTCTGTATATGTATGTGTATAGCTATGCCTAAATCTCTACCTATATGATATCTATTTATCCCCATGTATTTATTTCTATGCATATGAAAGGATATGGAGAGAGAGAGAGAGAGAGAGAGAGAGAGAGAGAGAGAGAGAGAGAGAGAGAGAGAGAGAGAAACAGGTAGAAACCTCAACTGGAATTCTTCCATTCTCTCCTCTGACCCCTCCATCCCATACACAGTTGTATATCTAATCTTTAAAATATTCTAAGTTATGGTTCCTGTGATTCTCTGCCACCATCTCCAGCCCATCCCCTGAAAAAAGTAGGATGACTCAATTGCCCATTACATACCTCCATAAATGAATGTATTTATAAATATATAATATTGATGCAATTTATACACACTCACACAGCACAACCCTTGGATTTGATTACTTATTGATGTAGCTGGCTTTCACCTATCAATCAACAAATATTTACTAAGTGCCTTCTATGTGTGAGGTTTCGTGCTGGCTACCAAGAAATACAAATATAGATAGATAGATAGATAGATAGATAGATAGATAGATAGATAGATACTGACCCTGACCTCAAAAAAGTTTACATTCTATCAAGAGATATTTAAGTAGCCCTTTGATGTTTCTAAATAGTTTTTGAAATATTAATTTTATTCTCACAACAACCTAGGAAGTAGGTGCTCTTATCCCCTTTTTGCAGATTAGAAAACTGAGGCAGACAGAGGTTCAGTTACTTACTCAATGTCATATAACTAGTAAGTGTGAGGGTCTAGACTTGAATCGAGTTCTTTCTTCCTTGATGCCCATCATTTATCCTTTGTGCTTCCTATATAAAAAGTATATTAGATAGCATCTATCCTAGATCTCGCATTGTACATATGTCAAAAGAATTGGTACATAAGGCCCAAAGAATTAAAATGATTTGTTTAAAGTCATACAGGCATCAAATTATAAAGCCAGGATTTGAATTCAGGCCTTCAATTCCACTTATTCCAAATCTAACACACTTCCCATCGCAACATATCAGCTTCTAAATTCAAAGACGTTTGTTTCTTTTTCATCTTTTTTCATTTCTCCTTTATTGTTTTTAGTCTCTAGTCTTTCTTTGAATTGAGATAGTGTGTATATATATATATATAAAGCATTTTGTAAATTTTAAAATTCTAGATAAATGTCAATAGTTATTATCATTTTCCTTCCCCTTCCACAAAGCCTGTCAGTGACTTATAACAGTAGGCACTGAATAAATGAATATCTGAAGGAAAAGTTTTCCTTACAAAAATATATAAATATATCTTTGGGTACCTGATGCTTAATCAGTTCCTTTAATATATCTATATTTTATTTTCCTACAGAAATTGTAGATAATTTGTGAATTCTTCAGGTTGAGTTTTTCCTCCAACTATGCCAATTCTAACTACTTCATGACTGAAGAGCCAGGGCCATGAGTGGTTGTAGCCAAGATGATTCATCACCTGGTGGCCGACCTTCTGGTGAGTGAACTCTCCAAATTTAGCCTGATCTCAAGATGACAATCTGTCACTAAGCCCATTTTCAAAACCTTTCCAGTTCCACAGAACCTGCCAGAGTTTGCCCGCTGCTGATGTTTTTAAGGACCCAGGGTCACCTTCACCGCGCTCTGAGAGAGTAAGTTCGATGTCATTACAAAGATACTTAAGATGTTCATGTGAAATGAATTTGATTGCTGTCTGATCAGGAACAGAATAACTGGAGAGATCTAAGGACAGACACAGTGAACCAAGAAAAGACAATGATGAAAAGGGAAAAGTTTAACACAATCTATTTGGCAGGGAGGGCTGTCAAGGGACAAAGGGTTTAACAGGTTTCTTTCCCATGTATTCTCATACTATCAGTTTCTGCTAACTTTCTGCTCCTTGATCTTTTTAATCCAACAGATTCATTAACCTTATTGTTATAATATTAATTACAATGGTTCCCTATCACCTCTAGAATAAAATACAAATGAGCAAATTCAAAATGCTCTATGTGACATTCAAAGTATATCATATAATAACTACTTTCTCCCCTTCGTCCATACACATACTTAGATCCAGTGACTCTGACCTCTTGACTTTTCCATGAACAAGACATTCCATCTCTCAGCTCCAGGCATTTTCTCTATGTTCCCTTATTCCTGAAGCATTCTCTCTCTCTCTCTCTCTCTCTCTCTCTCTCTCTCTCTCTCTCTCTCTCTCTCTCTCTCTCTCTCTCTCTCTCTCTCTCTCTCTCTCTCTCTCTCTCCTCTATCTGAATCCAGACCTCGCCAACTTCATTTAAGTCCTAAGTAAGTAAAATCACACTTTCCGCAGGAAGCTTTCTCCAACTCCTCTTAATTCCACTACTTTCTTTATGATTACTTCCTATTTATCATGTAGATAGCTTCAGATAGACAGACAGACAGACAGACAGACAGATAGATAGACAGACAGACAGACAGACAGACAGACAGACAGATAGATAGATAGATAGATAGATAGATAGATAGATAGACAGAAAACGAATTATAGATGATAGATTGAAAGGATGGATGGATGGATGGATGGATGGATGGATGGATGGATAGATGGATGGATATATGGATAGAAATTCCATCTCCCTGCTTTTGCACTCCTTCTTCACTTCTACCTTGTAGAACCTTGTATTTTAGGGACACTTTCCATATAGCCAACTTTGATATTCCCTAACATCTTACTAGTGTTTATATTTATCTTGCATTTTTTCTATTTATACACAAGTATAGAGGATTGTGGGATAATTTTGTCTCATTCAATGGGACATAAATTCCTTGAAAACAGATGCCATTTCCCTTTTGTTCTTCTATTCCTATTACCTAGGATACTGGTATAAAACATGGCAGGCACTTAATAAATGCTTAGGGATTGATTAGCAACATATCTGATCAGCTTTCAAATAGTAAGGTTTTAAAACAACTGTTGTGATATGATTGTGATCCTTGTGAGCTTGGAGAGGAATAATTCAGGTAACATTGCAAAAACACTTTTAGCCATGTGATCCTATGATCATATTTCCAAAATAATTTTTCCGCAAGAGTTAAGCTTTTGGATTACTGCTAAATTGTGTAATTTTTTTTTGTCTCCAAACTGTTTCTGTCAATTTTCTGAGCATGTGAAATGTCTGAACTGTTACTGATTTTGACATTCTTGAAATGCAAATTGCTTATGCAAAATCCTGCAGTATTGAGACTTGGTTTGAACTAGCAACATTTACTTGCAAACACAGGAAAAAAACATGAGAAAGACCATCTTTTTACTACCATCCCAAGATCAAAGATTCAGACACATGCCTTTGAGGTTTGTAACTTTGAACTCAAAGAACAATTAAAGGAATGATTTTTAAGACAGCTAATATAATTTATGAATACTCATTTAACCCCTTTTACATGCAAGGCAGTTTACTAAGGTACCTACTATGTGCTGGCTGCATTCTGAAAAAGTCCATTTAT
The DNA here is from genome assembly GCF_037893015.1 of Macrotis lagotis. NCBI lineage: Eukaryota > Metazoa > Chordata > Mammalia > Peramelemorphia > Peramelidae > Macrotis > Macrotis lagotis. The sequence continues at coordinate 49,528,664 of NC_133663.1, read as the reverse complement.
TACCATCACACATCTATATAGATTTTGTGATTTCATCAGTATGAGGAATTACATAATATGAGAACAGTCTCTACTCATGAGATCTCAAACTGTTTACTTTGGTCCTAAGAACTATTTTGAGACCCAGGTGTATATGACTTTACTTAAGGTCACCTAGGCAGATTTCTATTCACATTCTCCTGTTTCCAATACCAGAATTCTATCCACTCTGTCACACTATTTCCTATTAATTAATTAATTCCTTTAAGTTAATTTTTTGATATACAGAAATGTAAAAAATTAGCTTATATTTATCTAGTATTTGATTCTGTGAAGTATTTTCCTATAACAACTGTAAGAAATATGTAATTCAAATTAAAACTGCACTTTCAAGTAAAGAACCTGAGGCCTAGAGAAGGCAGGTACTTTGATTAAAGTTTTTGTAAGTGGCAAAGATGAAACCAAGGCAGATTGAGTTTAACTTCTGGATTTTTCCCCTTTATATCAGTCTGTCTATGTTTTTCTATTTAATATTTGATAACTAAATTATATAAATGTTAGTTTTGTGTAAGCATGTTTTCCTTTTGAATTTTTGTTAAAGAGTAACAGAGTTTACATGTATGATAGAGGATTGATGGGCTCTTTGGTCCCTTCCAATGTTGAATCTATTTTCCTGAGTTTTAGATTAGAAATTAGGAGAGAACAGAGTTCGAAATTTACCCCTGATATATGTGAAGTATGTGAAAATGGACAATTCATTTTGATTCTTTGAATTTTAATTTCCTCATCTGTATAATTAGGACAATAGTGCTTATATTAACTGCCTCACAGAGGGGTGGTGATGATTTAATGAGATCATAGATGTAAAGTGCTTTGCAAAACATAGTGTTATATAAATGACAACTAATGTGCTTTGTATATAATTATTTATTTTTGTTAAATATTACCTAATTACATTTTTAAAAGATTGTGACATTCAGTTATTTTTCATTTTTTTTTGTTCCAAATTCTCTCCCTTCTTCTTGTTCCTCTCCCAGTCCCTGAGAAGGCAAGTAATGTATTGATAATAAACATGAAGTCATGCAAAAATATTTCCATATTAGTCATGTTTCAAAAGAAAAATACATACAAAAAAGGAAAATAAAGAAAGTGGAAAAGTATGTTTCAATTTACATTCAGAGTTTGTCAGAAGATAGAATTTTTCATCAAGCCCTTTGGAATTGCTTTGGCTTGTTTTGATCAGAATAACCAAGTCTTCCGCAGTTGGCTATCATTAAAATATTGCTGTTACTGCATACAACAATCTCCTGGTTCTGCTCACTTCTTTCTGCATTAGTCCATATAAAACTTCCTAGATTTTTCCTCAAAACATCTTGCTCATAATTTCTTATACTATAAGTCAGTTCTTTCAATAGGTGAAATTATGAATTTGTTCTAATATAATAAATCTATATTAAACAGTTCCCTCTTTTTGGGCAAAAAGATGTAATCACCCAAACAGAAGCAGAACTTGGAGGTAAAAGTTTTCCATTCTCTGAAAACCCAAGAAAGCTAAACATTTCCACTCTACAAACTTCCTGTCAATGGAGTGGATATTCTACATGTGGGATTTCCCAGGTACTGAAATTTCCTGTTGAAAATTTGTTTCCCTTTTTTTAGGAGGGACCTTCTTTAATATAAATATATATATATATATATATATATATATATATATATATATATATATATATAATGAATTTGCTATTTTTGTCCTTAACTCTATGACTGTTCTCAGTAATATGACGGGTTGTTGGGGGATTTTTTGTTCTTCTTTCTTCTCTCTCCATCATTTAATGTCTTCATATTTCTTTGAATTCTTTACCTTTACTTTTTCTTACCAAATAAATTATTCTACATATATATATATATACCATAATTTCTTTAGCCATACCCTAGTAGATGTACTACTCTTGAGTGAATATGTCTTTCTTAAATTTGAAAGTCAATGATCTTTTTCTTCCATGTGTTAAGTGTCTATGATTTTCTAAAATGAATTCAAAATTCAAGATAAAATAACATTAATGTTGAGAATAGAAAAGATTTGAATCTTTTGATCTTTTCTCAGAAAAAAATATAAGTTATATTTCACTTGCAAAAACCAAGCTTACATGTCCAGATGGTTGGATTGGCTCATGGACTAATGATACTAATACTTAATGACAATATCACAGGAGACAGTGCCCAACTATGACTGTACAAGGAGCAGAAGGAAATCCTCCCTTCCCATTCTGCTGTTCCTCTTCTTTTCTCTAAGCTCATCTCGACCGACATTTGACAGTCGGAGGATGTATCATCCAAAGAAACAGAGCCAAATATTTGATTTGGATGATTACATGGAAAATGTTTTCTCCTAGCTCCAGTGCCCAGACTGCGTGCATTTTCCCTCTTATGAGAAATGTGCAGGGACCAAGATTAACTTCAAATGGATTATTGGGTTTTGATTGAAACTGATTCTGGTTTCCTCCCTCTGGGATAGTTCACTGATGAGGTGTGCAACCAACAGTTCACCAGAGGGAAAAATATCCATTTTTGAACAAGTTACATTTGGAGGGGGTGAGATATAGGAGCTTCTAGGCCATGAAATTTGAAAGCTTTCTGAGAATATGTCTAGTTGATGGTATTTCTCTCTAGATTGTATTGTTCTGTTTGGTCTGACCTTATCTATTGAATGAAATGATATATCTAAAGCATTAAAGCAGGATAATTTCAAGGATACAATAGAATATTTTTATATCCATTCATCTTTACCTCTTCTCTCCAAGTATGAATCATGCAAAGGAAAGAGTAAAAGGTCTTTGAATGGGTTTTTTATTAAGATTTATTCAAGAATATAGAGTTGATTAATAGCAAATCTATGACCCCATGTTTCCTGATTCATAATCAATCATTCTTCCTACTATATCCTACTTCCTAGAATCCATGTCTTTCTATATGTTAGTCCCTTCATCTAGAATTTTATGCTTTCCTCTTTTCAGCCATTGTTCATCTTCTCCGATCCAGCTCCCAGAACTCATTCAATGCCTATCTCTCAGTTGTTTGACTTCACTTGAAAAAAGTGAAATGAAAAATTTCTGGTCATAACTAATCATACCATCTACCTTTCATATGTCCTACCACTATTATAAATGCCCCATAAATTTTTGTCATATATGTTTGTGTCTATCTTTTGTACAGTGATCTCCTGAGCTTCCCATAAAGCAAAGGTAGAATCTATGGCTACTAATATCTTGATGTGTTTTCCAAATACCTCACACCTCACAAAGGAATATTCAATTCCCATTATATGTCTGATCAGTGAATCAATATAACTGAAAGAATGCAACTGATTAAGCAGCAGATTTGACTTAGGATGTTTCCAGTTAAGAAAAAAATTAAAATGCCTTTCTATTGTTCTTCATTCAAATTCCAAACAAATTCCATCTATTCTTCATTCAAATTAATTTACAAGCATTAAAATCCTACACTAGATATATTCCTTTCCTTTCTATAGTTAGACCCTTGGTGAATCAGTTCAAATCTCCATTATCCTCTAGAGTTGAGTTTCCTGCCCCTATTTTTTGAAAAACTCTAGATATGGATTACTCTCACCATACTCTGTCATCATTCCTTTTAAGTACTGTTGATGGAGGTGGAGAAAATCATGATAATGTGTTGACTTGGTCCATTAAAATTTTATATTACATACTATCATCTAGGAATTCAATAGCCAAGCAATCCTTTTATCTTTCTTTATTTGATTTACTATTCTACTTAGTATAGCAGCTACTCCAAACCTCCTCATCCCTCCTCAAGCCTCCTGTAGCATCCCTCACCCCAATTCTCTCAGTTGAGACTTGTTTCATCAAAAATTGAATTCCTTTTTCTGCCCTCTTTCTCATCTCACATCACACAGCTGTCTTTCCCTATCTTCTCCTATTTCAGACACAAGTAGCTTTTTTTCCAGTCAAGGCAAATCCTTAAACCCTTGTTCCAGTTTCTCTAAGAGATCACCCTATCTATCATCCCACTTTCACAACTACAGACTCTCTTTAGTTTACTAATTGCTTCCTTACTGCCTATAAAAATATTTATAACAACTCCATTCCTAAAAACATTAAAAAGCCCAAAACTTTACTAGATCAGCCTTTCCTCAGTTGCTATCAAAATACCTCTTTTCTCTCATTCATGGTTAAACTCTTGGACAATAGATATAAGATCTTTGTCTCCTCCTCCCCCTCTTCACTCATTATTTTTCTAAATCCTCTGGTATCTGTTTTCTGATGTTTTCTGCTCTCTCTTAAGTTACCATTGATCTCTGAATTGCCAAATCTAAAGATCTTTTTTAATCCTCATCCTTCCTCACCTCTTTGCAGCCCTCAATACCCTCTTATCCTAGATCTTCTGTCCTCTCTAGATTTGTGTGATAACTGCTCTTTTTTTGTTTTCTTCTCTCTGTTTGACTTCTGTTTCTCAATCATTTGCTAAAGCTTCCTCCATGTTAGGATCAATAAATATAAACTTCTCCCAAGAGTCTGTACTGGGTCTTTTTCTCATCTTCCTCAGCAATTCTAATGGGTTCAATTATCCTCTCTAGATAGATGATTCTTAGATCTATTTATCCAGTTCTGAAGTCTTTGCTTACTTGAATAGAATTGGATAAGGACACAGAAGTGATAGAATTCACATGGATGTTTTAAGAGGTTGTCTATGGAAGGGAGCTTCAGCCTAGATAGCCCAGAACTCAGAATTGTAAGAATTCTCAGGTCTTTTAAGACAATAATGAAATATTGGTTTAATTATTCATTATTTCCTGAATAAGAGTTATAAAGGGTGCGAGAGAAATGGTATTTCCTTCATGTGCAGACAAGGTGGGAAACAACTGAACTTGCTTGATAGTTAAGGCAGTAGTCCATGGTCTGTCTGGTTGTAGAGGAATAAGGTATATGAGACACTATCCACAGTTCAGCTGGATTAGCTCTGCCTCATGGTTCACTCCAATGTGGGATCACGAGGAGTGAGATGAGAAGACCAAGAAAAATCTCCAGTCCTAGACTAGTGGCCAGGGTGGGAGGAGAGGAGTGGCAAATACCCTTGCCTAAACACAAGCAACTCATTCTGACATCATTCCTATGTCAAAAACCAATTGCTTCCTCACTGTGAAAGCATAGTTTGAATACAGACAGACATGCATGGGCATACAAACACACATAAACACACACACACACACACACACACATATATAATATATATATATATCCATCTTTCTATAGGTATATACAAATCAAATGTGTGCATATATACACATATATTCATATATTTGTAAATATATGTATGTGCATCTAACATCTATTTCATTTCACTCTCCATTACTACCTACCTGACATTATTGGTGTTATTCCTGTCCCCATTCAAAAGATGTTGAGAGTATTTAAATGACACATCCAGATTCACAAGTGAATTCTACCAAACATTTAAGGAACAATTGGTTCCAATCCTATATAAACTCTTTGGAAAAATAGGGGAAGATGGAACTCTGCCTAACTCTTTCTATGAAACCAATATGGTACTGTTACCTAAACCAGGAAGAGTTAAAACAGAGAAAGAAAATTATAGACCTATTTCCCTGATGAATATAGATGCAAGAATCCTAAATAAAATCTTAGCAAATCGACTACAAGTCATCACTAGGATAATACATTATGATCAAGTAGGATTTATTCCAGGAATGCAGGGTTGGTTCAATATTAGGAAAACTGTTAGTATACTCAATTATATCAATAACAAACCTATCAGAAACCATATGATCATATCAATAGATGCTGAAAAAGCTTTTGACAAAATACAGCATCCATTCCTATTAAAAGCACTAGAGAGTATAGGAATAAATGGACTGTTCCTTAAAATAATTAGCCATATCTATCTGAAACCATCAACAAGCATTATACTCAATGGGGAGAGGCTAGAGGCATTCTCAATAAGATCAGGGGTGAAGCAAGGGTGCCCATTATCGCCACTACTATTCAATATTGTATTAGAAATGTTAGCATCAGCAATTAGAGAAGAAAAAGAAATTAAAGGAATTAGAATTGGGAAGGCAGAGACAAAACTCTCACTATTCGCAGATGACATGATGGTCTACCTAGAGAATCCCAAGAAATCATCTAAAAAACTACTGGAAACAATTAGCAATTTTAGCAAGTTGCAGGTTATAAAATAAACCCCCATAAATCCTCAACTTTCCTATATATGACTAGCAAGAAACAGCAGGAAGAGGTAGAAAGAGAAATCCTATTCAAAGTAACCTCAGACAGTGTAAAATACTTGGGAGTCTATTTGCCAAGACAGATTCAGAATCTTTTTGAAAACAATTATAAAACACTTCTCACACAAATTAAATCAGATTTAAATAACTGGGCAAATATCAACTGCCGATGGATAGGTAGAGCTAATATAATAAAAATGACAATTCTACCAAAACTAAACTATCTGTTTAGTGTCCTACCAATCAAAATTCCAAAAAATTACTTTAATGAGTTAGAAAAAATTGTAAGTAAATTCATATGGAGAAATAAAAAGTCAAGAATTGCCAGGAGCTTAATGAAAAAAAAAAGCAAATGAAGGTGGCTTAGCACTACTGGATCTAAAATTAAATTATAAAGCATCAGTCATCAAAACTGTTTGGTATTGGCTAAGAAATAAAGTGGTGGACCAGTGGAATAGACTAGGTGTAAAAGCAGGAGAGGATTATAGTAATCTGCTGTTTGATAAACCCAAAGAGTCAGGCCACCAGGATAAAAACTCCCTCTTTGATAAAAACTGCTGGGATAATTGGAAGTTAGTATGGAAGAAACTTAGATTAGACCAACACCTCACACCCTTTACCAAGATAAGATCCAAATGGTTACAGGACATAGACATAAAAAACAATACTATAAGCAAATTAGAAGATCAAGGACTAGTCTACCTGTCAGATCTATGGAAAGGGGAACAGTTTACGACTAAGGAAGAGTTGGAGAACATCACTAAAAACCAATTAGATGATTTTGATTACATTAAATTAAAAAGTTCTTGCACAGATAAAACCAATGTAATCAAGATCAAAAGAAAAGTAGTAAATTGGGAAACAATCTTTACAACTAATGATTCTGACAAAGGACTCATTTCTAAAATATACAGAGAACTGAGTCATATTTTTAAAACAAAAAGCCATTCCCCAATTGACAAATGGTCAAAGGATATGCAAAGGCAATTTACAGATGAGGAGATCAAAGCAATCCATAGCCATATGAAAAAATGCTCTAAATCATTAATTAGTAGAGAAATACAAATTAAAGCTATGCTGAGGTACAACCTCACACCTCTCAGATTGGCCAGTATGACCAGGATGGATAATGATCATTGTTGGAAGGGATGTGGGAAATCTGGGACACTATTACACTGTTGGTGGAGCTGTGAACTCATCCAACCCTTCTGGAGAGCTATTTCAACTATGCCCAAAGGGCAACAAAAATGTGCATACCCTTTGACCCAGCAATACCACTACTGGGTCTATACCCTGAAGAGATGAGGAAAAAGGGTAAAAACATTACTTGTACAAAAATATTTATAGCAGCCCTGTTTGTGGTGGCAAAGAATCGGAAATCCAGTAAATGTACTTCAATTGGGGAATGGTTTAGCGAGCTCTGGTATATGTATGTCATGGAACACTATTGTTCTATTAGAAACCAGGAGGGACGGGATTTCAGGGAAACCTGGAGGGATTTGCATGAACTGATGCTGAGTGAGATGAGCAGAACCAGAAAAACACTGTACACCCTAACAGCAACATGGGAGTGATGTTCAACCTTGAAGGACTTGCTCATTCCATCAGCGCAACAATTGGGAACAATTTTAGGCTGTCTGCAAAGGAGAGTACCATCTGTATCCAGATCAGATCTGTGGAGTTCAAACAAAGTACAAGGACTATTCCCTTTAATTCGGGAAAAAAACCCAGATGTCTTATTATTTGATCTGGTTACCTCTGAGAATTCTGTTCTCTTTAAGGATCTGATTTCTCTCTCATCACACCCAATTTGGATCAAGATACAACATGGAAACAAAGTAAAGACTGACGGAGTGCTATCTGTGGGGTGGGGGGTGGGGGGAAGGAAGCAAGATTGGGGGAAAATTGTAAAACTCAAATAATATCTTTAATAAAAATTTTAAAAAAAGTAAAAAAGAACCCCCCCCAAAAAAACCCCCCAAAATGACATGTCCAGGTTCCCACAGTCAATAAATATCACAGGCAGGATTCTAATACAGAGCATCCTGACAGTGCTTTCTCCATTACTGCATTAAGCTGCTCTTTAAAGAAAGCATTCATAGCATGTAGATGTGAGACTTCTGGCTATCCTCCAAGACTCTGACTTCATCCTTTTCTTAAACCTGAACCATATTTTTCCATTGTACTTATCATTATCATCTCCTGTGCCCACATTTCTTTTGAAGTCACCAAAAATTAATGTGTATAAGTTCCACCAAAGAAATTCTCTACTATTTTGTCCTCTGGCACAGACACTAGCACATAAGTTATGATTATCTTCATTGTCATATTTCTTTATACTTCTATCCTCATCTTGACAGATGAGATGATCCAAAATATTATGGTTCTTAGTGTCTTTGAGTGTTTCCTTAACTTTATCTATGACTTCCTTTTATATTCTGGTTTCCTGAATTGCAAAAAAGTCAATATTTATAAGAATCCTTGATACCCTAATTAATTGGTCCTTGGACAAATATCTCACATTTAGAGAACAATTTATGTTTATAAACAAGCTTAAAATGATTATTTTTATCAAACTCTACTCCCTTTTCTGCCACTTGACCTTTATCCCTATGGAAGTAAAAAAGTTAAGTATAGATAAAGAACCACCGGTGGCTAGTCTTTTATGGACCAATGTGACATACTATTGAAATATTATTAAATAAGTATGCTAATTTTACACTTTCATCTCAATATTCATAATCTTCTTCTCAAATTTTGAGTGTGAATTCCAATTATTTTTCTTTTTTTAAAATTGTATTTATTTAAGGCAATGGGGTTAAATGATTTGTCCAAGGTTACACAAGCAGGCAATTATTAAGTGTCTGAGATTAGATTTGAACTCAGGTTCTCCTGATTCCAGGGACCATGCCCTATTCACTGTGTCATTTAGCTGCCCCCTCCATTTATTTTTCTTCACTTTAGTTTTATCCTAGTTACACTACCATTGTTAAAAACAACATTCTCAGACTCTGGATCTTTTGTTAAGAATTGATGAAAGGGAGGCGTAGAGCCAAGGTGGCAGAGTAAAGACAGTGATTCACCTGAGCTCTTCCACAAACCACTCCAAATACCTTTAAATAATGATTCAAAACAAATTCTAGAATGATAGAAGCAACAGAAAGATTGGAGATCAGTAGGAAAGGTCTGTTACACCAGGGTGAGAGAGGAGCATGGTATCATGTGGGCAGTACCAGCGAGGACCAGCCCTAGCAATCCAAGAGCAGGTAGCAGGACTACTGGATCAGTGGCAGCTGTAGTGGTTTTCAGACTTCTCAACCTAGAGACTACCAAGACAACTTGGAAGTCAGCACAAAAAGTTTGTGTCACACCAGGGTGAGAGTAGAGAGCTGTCCAGTGCAGACCTCAGCAGAGGAGACCAGGCCTCACTGGACCAGGAAGAGTCATTGGAAGCCACCGATTCAGAACTGATGGCAGTTGTTTCCAGAGCTCTCCACCAATAGATAATAATGGAATCAGAAGGAGATTACAGGGGTTTCTTTGCTATCCTTGAGGCAGGATCTGTTGCTTGGCCATACATGGATCTGGGATGCAGTCTAAGAAGTTCCAATCCTAGGAAGAAGAGGAGCTGTAGCACAACAGAGCCTGATAATGCAGGAGAGCAAGCACCCTCCTCACAGTTTCAAGGCAGAGAGGAGATCTTGTTTGTGGTGAGTCACAGAACAGAGCACAAGCCAGGAGGGTAGTAGAAACTACCTTGGAAGAAATGAAAACATTTTGGTCCCTATTTCTGAAAATATCTGCAGAAAACCCCAAACTTGGGACAGTGCACCCTACACCCTGGATGTAGAGTCCTACCTTAAGAAAGAGTTAAAATCAAGTCATAAACTGGAGAAATGAGCAAACAAAAGAAAAAAAAATCTGACCCTAAAAGTTATGGTGATAAGGAAGCTCAAAGTACTCAAGACTTTTACAAAATCAAAGTTCCTACTCCCAAAGCCTCCAAGGAAAAATATGAATTGGTCTCAGGTCATGGAAGAACTCAAAAAGGATTTTGAAAATCAAGTAAGAGAGCTAGAGGGAAAATCAGGAAGAGAAATGAGAGTGACACAGGAAAATTATGAAAACCAAGGCAGCAGGTGAATGAAGGAGACAGAAAATCCTGAAGAAAATAACATCTTGAAAAACAGGCTAGACCAAATGGAAAAAGAGGTACAAAAAGCCAATGAGGAGAAGAATGCCTTAGATTAAGTAGAATTGACCAAATGGAAAAGGAGATGCAAAAGCTCAATGAAGAAAATAATTCCTTAAAACATAGAATTGAGCAAAGGAAAACTGATGATTTTGTAAAAAATCAAGAAACAATCAAACAAACCAAAAGAATGGAAAATTAAATAATACATTGTAAAATATCCCATTGGAAAAGCAAATAATATACAAAATAGATCAAAGAGAGATAATTTAAAAATTATTGTACTACCTGAAAAAAAAGAGTTTAGGCCTCATCTTTCAAGAAATAATCAAGGAATATTGTCCCAATATTCTAAAACCAAAGAGTAAAATAGAAAATGAAATAATTTACTGATCACTTCCTGGAAGAGATTCCAATACAAAAACTAACAGGAATATTATAGCCCCACATTTCAGAGCTCCCAAGTCAAGGAGAAACTATTTCAAACAGTCAGAAAAAAATTCAATTATTGTGGAGCCATAGTCAGGTAACCCAAAATTCAGCAGTTTCTACAATGAGATTATAGGGCTTGGAATACATTACTCTGTTAAAAAAAAAAAGCTTGGATTACAACCAAGAATAAACTACCAAAATTGAACATACTCTTTCAGGGCAAAAGATGGATATTTAATTAAATAAGGGGCTTTCAAACTTTCCTGATGAAAAGACCAGAGCTGAACAGAAAATTTGTTCTTCAAATATGAAACTCTAGTGAAGTGTGAAAAGGTAAACAAGAAAGACAAATCACAGGGGACTTGATGCACTACTTATATTCTTGCATGAGAAGATGGTATTGTATAATTCATATGAACTTTCTCCTTATATAGACAAGACACAGATGGAAATTGAATAAGAAGGGATTCGAATAAATGGGAGTGGGGGAATAGGATGGAGGGGGAAAGCAGTTACCAATAGTAACTATGGGGGGGATTATTGAAACAAGTACTCAAACATAGAGAACTGAGTCAAATTTATAAAAAAAATAATTTTCCAATTGCTAAATGATCAAAAGATATAAACAGTTTTAGGATGAGGTTGTCAATGCTATCATTGGTCATTTTTTTTTTGTTTTTTGCAAAGCAGTAGGGTTAAGTGACTTACCCAAGGTCACACAGCTAGGTAGTTTTTAAATGTCTGAGGACAGATTTGAACAAAGGTTCTCCTGACTCCAGAGCTGGTACTCTACAACTGTTCCACCCAGATCCTCCTATCATTGGTCATATTTTTAAAAAGTACTAATTCACTATTATTTTTAGAAATGAAAAGTAGTACAATTCTGAGGTATTGTATTATACCTACTGGACTGGCTAATAGGACAGAAAGGGGAAAATGACAAATATTGGAGGAAACATAGGGAAAATGAGATGTTAATGCACTGGTGGAGAAGTTGTGAAATGATTCAACCAATATGTAGAGAAATTTGGAATTATGCCCAATGTGCTATAAAGCCCTCCATACCCTTTGACCTAGCATGCCGCTACTAGGTCTATTCTCTAGAACTGATGAAAAATCAGAAGGGAAAGGACTGATATGCATAGGAATCATTACAGAAACTCTTTTCTGCTGGTGGGGAGCTGGAAATTGAGGGGATTCCCATTAGTTGGGGAATGACTGAACAAGCTGTGGACTGTGATAGTGAAGGAATGCTATTCTGCTAAAAGAAATGATAAAGAGGGTACTCTTAGTAAAACTGGAAAGACTCACATGAACAGATGCAATGGGAAATGTACTTTATTCAAAGAAACAATATTGTTAGATGATCAGCTGTGAATTGCAACTTTTCTCAGCAGTGCTGTGACCCAAGACAACTCTGAAGGACCTATGATATATCTCCAGAGAGAGAACTGAAAATACAGATTGAATCATTCTTTTCTTTTGCTTTATTTTTCTTGAGGTTTCATTTTTTTTGGGGGGGGGAGTCTATGTTTTCTTTTACAAGGTGACTTATTATGGAAATACTTTCCATGACCACACATTTTAAAACTATATCAAATAATGTTTTCCCATTAAGTGTAGAGTGGGAAGAAGGGAGAGAATTTGGAACTGAATGTTCTAAAAATGAATGTTAAAACATTTCTAGGGCAGCTAGGTGGCACAGTGAATAGAGCATCAGCCCTGGAAACAGGAGTACCTGAGTTCAAATCTGGCCTCAGACACTTAATAATTACCTAGCTGTGTGGCCTCGGGCAAGCCACTTAACCCCATTTGCCTTGCAAAATCCTAAAAAGAAAACAAAACAAAAAAACCAAAAACTTGTTTCTATGTATAGCTGAGGAAAAATAAAATAAATAAAAGAGAAAATAAGAATAGATGAAAGGGATATGAATGTTGTTGAATTAAATCTGATTTTCTGAATGTAAGCAAAAATGTTTATCTGGAATTTAGGTAGGGAACCCTGTGGTAAAATTTCATATTTCTACCTTACTTTTTTCATATATACATATATAAAGTGTATATACATGTATACAAATATGTATATATATATGTGTGTGTGTGTGTATATTTGAAATTATACAATTAAATAAGCAAAATGATTTTTTTTTTTAGTTAAAAGATTTTAAACAAAAATCTTAGAGTTGAAAGGGATAATTGGGATTATCTGGACCAGTGGTCCCCATTTAGTGGTTCACAAAACCCATGGAAGTTCACTCAAAAAATTCTTTAGTGGTCCCTTAGCAGTAAATAATTTCCCAATTAGATTGTAAATATATATTTTCTCTGTGACAACAACCATGTACATGTCTGAAATATTGTCATTTTAATTCTACAGTGATGTGAACCTTTTGGGGGTAAAAGTTATTATTATAGCTAAACTAAGCACGTAATGAATAAATCCAAAGGCATATTATGAATAGTGTATCAAATTACTCTAGAGATTCACAACTTTTTTGTGGATGCTGAAGCATTTAAAGTACAAAAAGTTTGGGGACCATTGATTTAGTCCAACTTCTCTCAACAGACGCTCATATACTAATACGGGTCTTCTAGTTAACTTACGTTTTCTACAAATTGAAAGAGAGATTTTTCCATTGTAAAATAACAATATAATTTGGACTAATGAATGAATATGTTACTGGCTAACTACCTGACCTGGGCAAGTCATTGAAACTCTGACAGTTTCTGTATTTGTAAGAAGAGGGAGGGACAGCTATGTGGTTCAGTGGATAGAGGACCTGAGTTCAAATCTAGCCTCAGATACTTAATAATTGCCTAGCGGGGTGACCTTGGGCAAGCCACTTAACTCCATTGCCTTAAATTTAAAAAAAGAAGGAAGCAAGCTAGATGTTTTCTTTGAACTCCCCTTTCATAGTTACCACTATAAGCCAGGATTCACAGAATCATGATCTTTCATTCCTATGACAGTATGTACATTAAGATGTAGTGTGCCTTTTTGTATTAAAAAAGTAACCTTTTAATTTATTTCTCTAGAATTTGCCTCACATTATAATGAAAGATAACTTCCACTGCATGTGAGAAAAGTCAGAGTCTACTAGGGTATTATTACTTCCAAGGAATTTACATTCTCCGAAGAAAAGATGTAGCATGTATATGAGTAAGTATCATTATCTATCCTGTGGAGCGATACAAGGTAATCTGAAGAGGTATTGTATGCTCCTAACAGGGAGAAAGTGGGGATACAAAAATCATTAGGGAGGAGGTGGTACATGAGCAATCCTGTGAAAGAAGCTATGAAGTTGAGGAGACAGTAGATATCAGACATGGCAGACTCTTGGATCAAATGTGTCTTTCTTATAGTTTTTCCTCAAAATCAGAATTGATTTAATTTGCAAGGCAAATGGGGTTAAGTAGCTTGCCCAAGGCCACACGGCTAGGTAATTATTAAGTGTCTGAGAGCAGATTTGAACCCAGCTACTCCTGACTCCAAGGCCAGTGCTTTATCCACTGCGCCACCTAGCCACCCCTAAAAGTGGAATTCTTTAGGTGAAGTCTAGTCTTCACCAAGGCTGAGAGAAACTCTTCCTGGTGTTCCTAATAATAAGATAATATTTGGGCCAAGTGGTATTTTTTGGTTTACCTCAGAAAGGCTAACTTGGAGTTGTGTTAATTTTATACAGCTGTAGATGTCCCCCAGATGTGAGCAGAGTAGAAACTTAGTTGTGTCTCCGGGTATTCATTCCCCATATAAATCTCTGAGCACATTCTTATCTGTTATGTAAATAAGATGTGGAATTCCAATAGTGTATCCGTGCTCCATAGCAGATGGTAAACTGAGATTTACCACACCATTACATTTAATGGGACTGAATTCATTTGGATTTCTTGATGTTCTCTCTGTCCTTCTCTTAGCAGCAGTGTTGCCAATGTTCCTGATTATATATGATTTGAGAGAGTGCTTAAAGAAGAAAAACTCCTTCATCTTAGAAATATGAGTATTTTATGTCAAAGTTTAAAGTGCATATGTGTTGCATTTCACAGAATTTATGTGCTTTGTGAGGAAAGGATATTTAATGAATATTCAACAAAGACTTGCCATCATTACACTCAAAGATATTTCATAAACCTGAAATACTCAGCTTGCAAGGCTAGTACTAGGAGGGTGTGTGCATTTGAAAAGAAGAGAAAAAGAAAAGAAATCCATTCTGATCATCATGTTTAGGGGAATAAGAAAGCGGTTGAGTCTAGAGATTACCCCAACAAACACACACACACACACACACACACACACACACACACACACACACCACCCCTAGGAAAGCATATGTCAAAGCTTTTTAATACAAACATGTGGAATACACATATGTAATACTTTGTTAGAAAATTATTTTTCTCATTTATATTAAGTAATTACATTGAAAGATTATTTATTTTATTTAAAGGGGTATATATATATATATATATATATATATATATATATAATATGGAATGTATAGGAATGGACACGTGAGCAATTTGCCTGAGAGAATAGACATTACTCAAATGCAAAGAACTGTGGGTATCATGGACAGTCTGTTTAAGGAATCACTCATTCCCTGAATGCCAGCAAGAAAAATCTTTGTCTCCTCAGCCTCTTGTGCTTTATCTAAATTTGTCTTGGTGAGTTTGACATTCAAGTGGTGCACAGTGTATGTTGGAAAACTTAGTCTACAGTTCTCAATGTTGTGTGAAAAGGCCCAGATTGTTTCCTTTGAAAGATCTAACTATTGAATTATACTTAATATATTAGTCCTTTAGCCTTTGAAAGAAAGTTAGGAGCAGGAAGGTAATTGTCATCATTTTCTGCCAGTTCTAACATCATGCTTGGAAGTATGTGAAAATTCTATCCCTTTGATGCAGATCTGCAAGTATCTGTAATTCATAGTATTAAAATATTTCTTGAATACTGAGAAGTTAAAAGCTTTATCCACTGTTCTCACAGTCAATTAGTAAGAGAGGTAAAACTTGAGCCCACATCTTCCTGACTTCATGCTCAATCCACTTTCCACTACTCTATGGTTTATAAGTTTTAAATGAACACTTCCTAACATGCCCTTACAATATTTAATTGCAGGACTGAACCAAAGATATGTTTAGGAATCTCTTGTAAAATAATCAAACAACAACAAAAAAAACTAAAACGCTTTTAGTTAGCATTATGTATAGTATATGATCTTGGGTTAGAATTTTTGGTCAAGGAAATAAATGCTTCCTGAAACATAAATACAAGGTCACTTTAAAGTGTCACTAAAAATGCATGAATTTTTAACCTTAATATGTTTTACAATAATGTGAATTAAAGTTAATGTGTAATAGACAAAGATCATTTCAAAATAGCATAGAAGTCATATTTCTAGACTGAAGTACACAGGTGGCATTAACAATATTTGATGTTTGGTAGTTACCATATGACATTTGCTGATTTTATAACAAAGCCCTATCCCAACCATGAATTTATTCAGCCACTTTTAGAAGGGTTTTTTAAAAAATATGAAATATAAATCCCTTAGATTTATACAGGTTTATTGTCAACAAGACAGAAGCAGAGTGATAATCAGAGAAGACAAGGAGAGCTTGATTACATCTCAATAGACTTATCCTTAGCTACTTATCTTCCAGAAATGAATGACAAGTTTTATTTCATTGAAAAGAAAAGAAAAAGAAAAGAAATCCCTTCTGATCATCATGGATAGGGGAATAAGAAAGTGGTTGTGCAATTCTCTTCCTTCTAATATTGAGAACCTGTATGTGCCACATAGGCATGACCAAGAAAGTCTTCATCTTCTGGGCACAATATTTCTGGGCAGTTTATAAATTGTTCTTGCTGCGAGGACCCATTGACTTCCAGTAAGGAGACCTAATGATTTGCCAAAATTGGCATTCAAAGCAGTTCAACAGTGGGCTTTCTATTGGCCCAGAAGTCATTTGATCTCTTTATGTCTTCACCATGCTAGCAGAAGCCATTTCAGATTGGCTCTGACTGTGAAACAGGCAATAGTGCATCTGGCTTTTCAAATAGGAGAAAGTACTTAGGATAAAATGCAAGCTGTAGACTCTCATATTTACTCATAACCCCTTTAAAAATGTAGGTGAGCATAATCCTAAAAGAACACTAAGAATCATACAATTAGAATTGGAAAGAACCTCTGTAGCTATCTTGTCCAACCCACATATGAAAGGAGTTTCAATTCTAACATACCTGACAAGTGGTCATCCAATCCCTCCTATGACTTTTCCAAGGAATAGGAACCCATCGCCTTTGGAAGTAACTCATTTTGTACAATTCTAATTATTTGTTTTTTTCCCTCTGACATCATACTTTAACTTATTGCTCATGATTCAGCCCTCAGTGTCCAAATAGAACATGCAATGACAGCCCTTTGAATACTTGAAGATAATTATCATTGTTTCTCTAGTCTTCTCTTCTTCTGGTTAAACATTCCCCATTTCTGTTCCTTACATGACACAAACTCTAGGCCCTAGGTTACCATTCTCATGACATGCTCCAGCTATTCAATACATTTTTCAATTTGTCCTCCTGAGAACTGAACATAATATTTTTTCAGTGAGGGCAAGTGATTGTGAGACTACCACTTCTCTATTTTGGGAAGTTATATTCTTCTTTATGTAGACTAAGATCCCATTAGTCTGGCTGCTACATGATACTATTGATTCATATTAAGCCTGCAGTCCATTAAAACCCACTGAGAGAGAGGATTTGGGGTTAAAAATATACCTCTCTGTTCATTTAACTTTGTGTCTAGATTATAGGTTTTGCATTTTCAAGATTAAACTTCTGATCTTTGTTCTAATGAGGAAAGGAGGACTTTAAGCTTTGTAATCAAAATATGACTCCTGGGAGCAGCTAGATGGCACAGAGGTCAAAAAAAAACAAAAAACAAAAAGCAAAAGATATGACTTCCTTCCCATCAAATGCCAGTTCCGTAAAGAATATATGATGAATAGCAAAGAAATTAATTTATTCAAATCATAGCAAAACAGAAATTAGAGAGAGTACACATAGAAGAATATATATCAGAAAATAGAGTAAAGAAGTTATCCCATTAAAAGTGAAATAGCTCATCTCAACAAAGAAAGGGAAATATTTTACCCAATGGAAAGTGCCCAACAATCTCTAGGGTAGCAAGCTATCTGTAGGGACAAGAGAAAGCCTGCCAGCTTCTTTCATGCCAACTTCTTCCTAGAATCTTTTTCTAAACAATATAAAATGGAATTGTTTTATCATTCATTTTCTCTCTTGAAACTGGAAGCCAGATGGACTCTAAGGGTAAAGACATCAAAAAACCCAAAGAAACTTGATAAACATTGAAAAACAAGACACTGCTATCTCCTCTGCTCTTATCAACTGCTTCTGATTCCTCATGTAGATAGACTCAGACCACTAATCTACAGTCTACACCAATGAAAAAATCTGCCCAAACCTATAGACACTGGGACTCAGGTTTTATTCAGAGAGATTATTGATAGATAGATAGATAGATAGATAGATAGATAGATAGATAGATGAGAGATGCACATTGTTTATTTTGTAAACCTATAGATAATTATATATATATACATATACATATACATACACACACACACACACACACACACACACACATATATATATATACATATACATATATATATATATATATATATATATATATATATATTATCTCTTCCCTTAAATTGTGAATTCCTTTTGGACAATGGACCTGTTTTAAGCCTTTTTGTATTACCAGTTGCTTAGCACATCATCTGGCATTTTAAATGCCTTTAATAAATACTTCTTCATTTGAAATCATCAACAAAATAAAGTGAGTTCTTATATTGTTCTCATTCAGTCAAGAAATATTTAATATATCTATTATATTTTTAAAAACTGTGTTGGCAGATACATCCATATGTGCATATGTACATATATACATGTTTATGTATGTATATTATTTACGTGTTTGTGTGTGTGTGGAATATATATATATACAATGCTCTTAGAGAACTTACAATCAAATGAAGTTGAGTTGTGAAGTAAGAAATATACAAATCATGGTGGTAGTGTCTTCCATTTTCAAAGACCAAAATGCTATTATGTGGAGGTCTTGGTATGGTATGTCTAATTGAATTTGAATACTTGATCAGATACATTCAAGCTCACAACACTCTACCACAGCTCAGGCATATGAAAAGGACATTTGGACATTTGGAGTGGAGATGTCTCTAAATTTGTGTGTCTTGCATTTCTTTTTTTTTTTTTAAGGTTTTTTGCAAGGCAAATGGGGTTAAGTGGCTTGACCAAGGCCACACAGTTAAGTAATTATTAAGTGTCTGAGGCTGGATTTGAACTCAGGTACTACTACTCCAGGGTCAGTGCTCTATCCACTGTGCCACCTAGTCTCCCTTTCACATTTGTTTTGAGCTACTTCAATCATGCTTTGCTCATAAAGCATGGTGTCTTCTTTGATGTGGACACACACCATACTGGGTGGTCCTGAGCCAATATCTCCCATATCACACAATTGATTCTAAAGATTTTTAAAGAAACCTTGGGAGTATTCTTATATTATTGTTCTGACCACTGTGTGAGTATTTGTCTTTTGTTAGTTCTTCACAAAATAATAATTTAGGCAAAATTTGGTAATAAGAATTGCATTCTCTGAAGTTCAGTTTGAACGTTTGACAGTTCAGTTTAAGAAAGGACCTCATATCTGATACCTTATCTTGCCAGGTGATCTTCAGAATATTCCCAAGAGGGGCAGCTAGGTAGTGCAGTGGATAGAGTACTGGTTCTAGAGGCTAGAGGACCTGTGCTCAAATCCAACCTTGGACACTTAAGCTGTGTGACCTTGGGTAAGTAATTAACTCCATTGCTTTGGAAAAACCAAAAACCAAAAAAAAAAAAAAAATCAAACAATAAGAATTTTCCCGAGACAATTAAAATGGAAGTAATTCAGGTTTCTGGAATGTCACTGGTATTCTGTACA
Source organism: Macrotis lagotis (assembly GCF_037893015.1). Taxonomy (NCBI): domain Eukaryota; kingdom Metazoa; phylum Chordata; class Mammalia; order Peramelemorphia; family Peramelidae; genus Macrotis; species Macrotis lagotis. The sequence goes on along the minus strand of NC_133663.1, from coordinate 49,508,752 downwards.
AGTTTCAAAGGCATATAACAATGAGGTCCCCACAATGACTCTGTAGACTTTCAATTTGATAGGCAGACTAATACCTTATCTTTTCTACACTTTCCTTCAAAGCCTCCCAGACACTGAATTAGCTCTGGAGAAATATGTCAACCTCATCATCTATATGTATATCACTGGAACATATACTACTAAGATAAGTGAACTGATCCAAAACAATCATAATTTCCCCAATTGCTGTAACCAAGTTCACACATGGATGATGTGGTGCTGCCTGATGGAGAATTTGTGAGTTTGTTTTTTGGGTTTTTTTTTTTTGGTCAGGTCAAAATTAGCACAAGTGGCAGAGAATCCATACTCTGTTGCAGTTCAACCTTAGAGGATACGTTGAGTACATAATCATCTGTGAACAAAAAGCTGTACATCCACTCGCTGTCTACTTTAGTATTAGTTTATAGCCTTTTCAAGTTAAATGATTTATCATCCATAGGCTAATTGACCTGGATGCCATTTTTGTTCTTGTTGAATACATCCAGCAACATTGTTGAAAACATCATGCTAAAAAGACCTGATAGCAAGCACATAGACCTGCTTCACTTCATTAGTGACAGGAAAAGTATGAAAGCATCATCATCTAACCAGTACCCATGCAAACATGCTGTCATGGAACTGGTGCACAATACTGATGAACTTCTCTGGAAAATTGAATTTTGTCATCATCCTCCTCAAGCCTCCATGACCGATAGATCAATGATCATTGGTGTACAGACCTCTGCTCTGCTCCTGACATTTGCCCTGTTGTCAGGAAGTAAATATCATGTTAGGGTGTTTGTTACTATCAGAATAAGATGGAATTTCAACTGCCTTCTCTAGAGACAAGAATCCTACATTTCTCTAAGACTCATTTGCACTTTACTTTTGATAATTAAATACTGTCTTCTTAGAGATGGATTCTGCTGATAAACCTTGTGAAGTTTGGGGGTTTTGTTTCTGAATTCCCTCATTATTGTTGTCAAACCCATTGATATTTGCAAGTATTCTGGTTCAAATGTGTAAATGTGGTTCTGTATACCAAACCTCTGAAAGTTTCCCACTCCTTTTCTGTTCCACTGTTGCCAAGCATGTGCTGACTTAAGTTAGCAACTAGCTGTTCATACACAGAGAAACACCCTAATCTGTTGGCATTAAATCTTCTGGTCGTTATCTTCCTTGAGACCACTGCTTTTGTTAAATATGAATATATACCTTGGAGAGCATAAGTCTATGATCAGTCCAGCATTCTTTTCCATTCATCACCTTGTTATTCTCACAACCTATGTATTTCTTCTCCTTATAATTCATAGTCTATTAAATGCCAGTATTTGATATCAGGATTTATTTTGGTAAATGGAAGACAGTGTTGGTGATGAGAAGTTAGTTCATGAGATGCACAAGTCTTCAGTAGTAAGTGATGATTGCTGTTGATATATATCTAGTGTCATTTCTTCCAATGACTTCCTGACATTTCTGATAGTCTGTGCCTGCTCTAGCATTAATGTCACCCAGAATCGCAAACTTGTTCTCTTTTGGTATAATTGATAATGAGAGTTTCTAAGTCTTCAAAAAATTTTTCTTTGATCTCATCATAGTTGGACATGGTTGGATCATATGCATTGATAAGGTAGAGGCATGACATTTTCCTGCAAGTGACAATTACATTGTGATGAGTGTCATTTACTCCTTTGGGAAGCATGTTTTTTAATTTGATTAGATTTGATCGTAAAACCTAACCCAGCTTTATGGCAATGTTCATCATAGGGAACACTCCATAAAAAGTGTATCTAGTTCCATCTTTAGTAAGTTGACCTTAATTTCCAGCCTTCTTATATTCAGTTATATTTTTTATTTATTTTTATATATGTATATACATATTTATTCATATTTTGCTATATGTATGAGGTACCTGCTGAGTTTTCTTGCAGCAGAAACTAATTGTCTTTTAGGTTGATTGGATTTCTTTTTTGTTCCTTAAGTGTGAGCACATTCTATGTACCAATGGTGAGTTTTTGAAAAAGTTTTTGCATAAATTTTTATTGTTGTTTCTTAGATCACAGAGTGGAATCGCTACCTTTCATGAAAAGGTCATGATTAGATAGGTGAAGAAGACAGTTTTTAGGGCACCTTTTCTATCCCCTTTCTCAATCCAGAGGGTGAACAATACCGTCATTTAAAAAGATTGCTTAGATACTCAGGGAACTGCCAAATTCCACTGCTGCTTTAGTTCAATGAGAGGGACAACCCTATACCTTAGGCAGCCCCTGTCTGGGATTGTGATTAGTGCTTCCAGTGCCTTCATCACTTGCCCATTACCACAGGACTTTGAGGTATGTAAAAAGCTAAAATGTATGGTTGATATCTTTTTACCTATGCAAGAACTGGATTTAAGTGAGGAAGATTTGCCCAAAGTTGTTGACTTCACTCTTCCTTTCAAAGTCACCAGAATCCAGTGGCAAGTCAAAAATCAAGTTCACAATGGCTCAGGTTGCAGTGGATGACCTTGGCATCCTTGATGTATAACCAAGCTCTAAGTGTTCTATAGCACCTGCTTCTGTCACACTTATGATGTTGAAATAATTATTCACAACTACCCATTCTGCCAGGGAAGTCTTCATATGCCTGGGGTTAGCTCTGTAGAGAGATTAGTAGGAACCGACTAATTCACTAACATATCTAACTCACCAATGTGGTTGAAACCCCTTGGTTGCCTTCAACCTGGTTTAGTCCATCCACCAAAATAGTTTACCAGGCTGTGGCTACTGGGCATGATTCATCTCTATAAGCCAGAGATGGGAGTTGGGTAGTAGGTAGAGAACAAAGGTGGAAAATAACTCTATAAAAGGACTCGATAGACTCCATACCAGAAGCAGTAAGTAGTCTTTCCTGTACACCTGTATACAACAATATTTTGAGTTGCTCAACTTTTATCAACAACCCTGGAAGACCTGTTATGTACAATTCTATCCACATCCGGAGGAAAAAATAAACAAACATTTTTAATGTTTAATCTAATATTTGATATTATTTTTAGGTTTTTTGGCAAGGCAATGGGGTTAAGTGGCTTGGCCAAGGCCACACAGCTAGGTAATTATTAAGTGTCTGAGGTCAGATTTGGACTCAGGTACTCCTGACTCCAGGGCCGGTGTTCTATCCACTGCACCACCTAGCAGCCCCCTAATACTCGATATTAGATGTGATAGATAGTCATTATGGAATCAGATGGTGCCATGATCAGATCAATGCTTAAAGAAAGGTCCCTTTGACAACTGAATGACCTGGAGTAAGGAGAGACTTGGGCCACAATAAACAACCTAAAAGTAAGTGCATATAGGATCAGGGTATATCCATTTAGGAGTAATTAATTCCTTCCTTGCTGAAAAAGGTGACATTTTGTTGATGTTATGTTCATCTCTGAATATAATGTTGATGTTATGTTGCTCTCTGAAGGTTCTTCTCTCCCCATGTTTTGCCTCTCCATTAGAGTATATTTTTGGCTATCTGAATATCTTCAGAACAATCTAATACTATGTCTATTAGCCAACAGAGAAGCTATGCTTAGTAAAGTGCTTCCCTTCTGAGAAGGGGAGCCACCTTTACCTATATAATACTTTTAAGTCAGTTCTCTGGGAAAAACAAAACAAAACAAACAAACAAACAAGCAAAACCCTCTTCTCCTCAGGTTACATGAGAAGGTAGAAGTAACTTCTCTACTATCTTCTGGGAATCCTTAATTATATAAAATCTAATTTGTAGTAAGAAATCTATTTTTATTTCTTAATTCTTTTGTACTTCCCACATGCAACAAATCTCAACCTAGTCTCAACCTAGTTTTCATTTTCCTTTCCATTGTCCAATTTTATTTTGAAATCATGAAATCATTTCTTGATTTCTTAACTTTCTACCACATGTTAGTACATAAACAGGAAATACTTTTATGGAAATAAATTAGTTTATGCTCATCCCATGGGCATAAAAGATGAGCAAATATCCTATGGAAGGTTTATTTTCTCTTTGGGGTAATTCCATTCTTTGCCTCTCTGAGGAGAACCTGTTATCTGACGATTGAATTAATTTTCTTTATTGTCCAGGACATTTTTGGCAGGAATATCAGTATAGATAGTCTCTAGCACTGTCATATTTGCATTTAAAAAATATAAAATATTCTGACATACCCATTTGTCTCAGTTGTAGCCATTGAAGGTGAGCAGAAGCATTTTATTGATTTCTGCAGTAAGAAATTTGTTTGTTTGTTTGTTTGTTTGTTTTTTTTTGCTTGTGACTAGATTCTTCATCATGCACTATTACTTTGAATTCCTGGTGTATCAGTGATCTCACCAATATGGGCACTTCCACCAATAGTGTATATGTCATCCATGTCTTCTCATCCTGTGAACTTCTTCCATATGGGGCCAATCAATATACTGTAAGGACTTCCTTTAGATCCTGACCTTGCATCAATAACCATACCCTTCAATTATCCTGCCTTCTCATTGATTGATCTGGAAATACCTCTTGAATGATTCCCTCATTCCACATCTCCTGCACAAAACTTTCCTAGTGATATGCTGAATCCTATTCATATCCAGCATATGTTTCTCTATTGCCCTTTTGATAATTTAAAACTTTCATTCTTGTAGGCTTTAGTTGTTTCATGACTCAAAGCCAATCAGCATTGCTGAAATAATATAATTTTCAGAAATATGAGCCTTTGTTTCAAGGAGAAGCCTGGGGTCATTAAGAACATTGATCAATTTCCCAGAACTCCCCATCAATTTTTCATAGCATCTAGCAATGTTGATATGTCTAGCATAAAATTTTCAAAGAATTTTACTGATGCTTTCTTGAAAGAATAATAGAATAATCGAATGTTTAAGCCTAGACACCAGAAAGAGGAAATCTTCAATGCAGAAATAAAGGTGAAATTCCACAATAATGAAAGACTGACCAAAAAGCAATGAACAAATCTGTTTTTATTACCCATGTGGACTAAACAAATTATATGGGCAGATAGATCGAATAATGGATAGAACTCCAGACAAAAAAAGTCAAATTCTGTCTTGGTCGCTTTCTAGCTATTTAACCTCAGTAATTTAAATAACCTCTGGTACCCTCAAATTCTTCACCAGTAAAAATGGGGATAATTATAATATCTAACTCAAAGTGGTTACATTATTATAATGACAATATTTCAGCTGCCTGACAACATTCTATATCCTCTCCTGAATAATGTACATTCTTATTCAGCATTCTTCTAAATGTCTTGCAAAAAATTCATTAAAATAATTGGGAATTGCTAATAAAAAAGCAGAACAACATAGTATTTTTCACTTTGTCTCAATACAAAACAATAGAATTTTAAAAGGAGCTCATCTTACCATAAAATGTAAAACTATAGAGCTGATATTTTCATTACATAATACTAAAAGTCATTTTTAGAAGTCATTTGTAATTCCCTATGCATCATTATTCTAAAATCTTTCTTGAAAACTAAAGTTCTACTTTTCAGTATTAAAAAGGAAATAGTCGACTAAACTGTATCAACTGGCAAATCATTTTCATTGGAATTAAATGAACTAATTTAGAGACAGAACTTTTCATTGATTTTAAGTGATCATCAAAAGAATTAGAAAAAAACATCAATTTAGCTATCTTATATGGCCAGTGAAGAATTGGAGTTGAAATAATGAATGAGAGAAGCCAAAAACTTCTAACATACACAGAAATTTCATGGTCTCTAAATCACAAATATTTTCCTCAGGAAAAAAATTAACACTGGGTATATCAAATACTTAATAACATCTCAAAAATTATTATATTTTTATAGATAGAAAATGACTTGTAATTAATATGGAAGACATTCCTGAATCAACCAAAAGTTTAAATCAAAAGCATCAACTTAGAGAAATATTCAAAAACAAGTACAAAACCAGAACCAAAAATTAAAATAAGTTATATGACATGGAATCTGACAACAGCTCAATATGAGTCATACAAACAAATCATTGATAAAGAAAAAATGAAAAATAGATAAAAGAAAAGATACAGACTCAGATGATGAGAATTTCAACTAAATTTGAACCAAATTTTCACATTCAACTAATGTGAACCAAATAGCACAAGGAAAGAACAGAATATAAAATGTAATTGTTTCGCTATTGCTGCATAAATTAATACTCTCAAAATTGATTGTTAGAAGGAAAATTTCACTGCCTTACAACTTGATGCAAAAATAAACTAAGTAGATAGATGCTCTGTATCTTTCTGTCTCTTTGTTTCACACACACACACACACACACACACACACACACATACATTCACTTAATACACATACGTATTTTTATACATATGCACATTAATAAATTCACATAGCTATGTTTATACATGGCGTCTTACAGAATATATAGCATAGTTTGTTATAAATAAAGTAGAAAAAGCAGAGGATCTGATCCTGAGTCAATCAGAGTTTCAGTTTCCAGTCATGTCCAAGTCTTTGTGACTGTATTGTAGAATTTTCTTGAAAAAAATGACTAAAGTTGTTTGCCATTTCCTTCTCCAGTTCATTTTACACACGAAAGTCAAGCAACTTGTCCAGGCTTCCACAGCTAGTAAACTTCCAAGGTCAGGTTTTAACTCAGGTTGATGAACTTTGATTCCAAATCCAATACTCTAACCATGCCTCCTAGTTAGCCTAGCCCAGGAAGACCAAATAACAAATCTGTTTTTATTACCCATGTGGACTAAACAAATCATATGGGCAACTAGATAGAATAATGGATAGAACTCCAGACAAAAAGTCAAAAGGACCTGACTTCAAATTCTGTCTTGGTCACTTTCTAGCTATTTAACCTCAGTGATTTAAATAATCTCTGCTACCCTCAAATTCTCCACCAGTGAAAATGGGGATGATTATAATATCTAACTCAAAGGAATATTTTTGAGATCAAAATGAGAATATATTCAAGCGAATTGAAAATTTTGAAGCATTACATAAATGATAGTAATTTTAGTTTTACTATTATTATTATTATTATTATTGCTTAATCTCTATGATCCTCGGGTTCCTTAATTGTAAATGGAAAGGCAGTAATGTATATGACCTCTAAGTTCCTTCCCAGTTCTATGACTTTGGCCATATGAAAAGTACTAGAACAAGGTTGCTTTGGACATTCTTTCTGGGCTAGAAATGAGTTATTTGATTGCTACATGAGTCATAAACTTCCTTATCAACTTGATTTTTGTTCTTAGACTATTGAGGCTGGGGGAAAAAAATGCACACTTTGTATGTAAATATAAAAAGTCTTACTTTAAGATGTAACTTTTGAAGCTTAGGGGGCTTATGTCAACCAAGAAGAAGGAGGTCTAGTTCATGATCGCTTTTGATAGTTGTTTAATCCTTAGGAGGTGGTTTGGGGTTCAGATAAGGAAGCCTGCCCAGCACCTTCTCACAACCAGCTTGGGAAGGTGCCATACAAACATCCACTATTATGTTAACTTGTGGTTGAGAGTAGAAAGAGAGGATGAAGAAAGTGGCTTCAAAATTAATATGGAAAAACAGGCAGATATTGATCTTTTAAGAAGGAAACAAAGAACTCAAAGACATTACCCAACTTCACAAAGGACTCAAAACATTTAACCATGTGTAAAAATAATAATAGTTAATGTTTATGTAATTCTGGTTTGTGGAATCCTTTACATTTACTATCTCATTTTTCCTCAGAACAACCAGGCAAGAGCTATTATTATCCCTGTTTTACAAGTGAGGTAACTGGGGCTAAAAGGCTAAGTGATTGTCCAGGATCACACTTTTAATAAATTTCAAAGGTTTGATTTTAATTCATCTTCTTAGTTCCACTAAGTACACTCCTGAGAACCAGTTTGAGGATGTAAAAGATCATGACTACTTGAAACAACTCAGAAAAGATTAACCTGGCTCCTTACTGATACCTTCATAAATTTAACTGATTTCATGAATTGAGAGAGAGAGAGAGAGAGAGAGGTGATTACAGATATTTTAAACAGAAGATGCAGCTGACTTCAGATAGCTGGTTATAAATCCACTCTCCTGTTAAATGGTATATTATATATTATTAGACTTGGTAGTTGTTAAAGAACTGTTTATGGCAGTTTAGTATTGGTGGACTTGGAGTCAGGAAGACCTGAATTCAAATCTGGACTCAGAAAATAAATAGTTCTGTTACTCTGTTTTTTGCCTCAGTTTCCTCATTTGTAAAATGAATTGTCAAAGGAAATACCAAACCATTACAATATCTTTGCCAAGAAAAGCCCAAGAGTTGGAGAAAATTGTAAACAAAATCTATGACATCAGTAGTAGCAGCAGCAGGAGCAACAACAGCACCAACAGCAAAAAACAGCAAAAATAGCAGCAACACAAAACCAAACTTTTGCTATGAAGAATAAGAGCATAAGAATGCACAGCCTACTGTGTGCTAGCAGGGTGAGTATTCAAATTTGTATATGTTAATAGTGACATATCAATTCTAATGGGTGAGAACTTTTCACTAAAAAGGGCATAAATGATGAATAAAATACTAGGTGAAGTTGGATTTTGGAGTTAAGACAAATTCAAATCCTGTCTCAAACATACTACTACTATATGACCTTGATTAAATCATTTAACCTTTCTCAAACTCAGTTTCTTCATCTGTAAAAATGAGGATAATATTTACTTCAAATTCTTGTTGGGAAGGATCAAATATATGCAAACTTTAAACTTTAAAATGATATATAAATAATAACTAATAGTAACTAATATCATGAAATTAAGAGTTAACAGATGGATTCAGTCAATAGTAGTTTTCATCTAGCTAATATTTGAGAGTCAAATGGAATGGTTTTCACATCCCTATCCCTCTGCAATCTCTTATACTGTTTTCCAAGAAATGATAAAAGACTTGAAGGAAGGCCTCTTTTATGGAGGATTCATATGAGTTGTGACAAGCATCAGTGAATAGACTATTCAGTAACTTGAGATCAGAATTCCATAGTAAACATCCAAGAACAATAGGATAATGATGCAGGATTTTGACTAGGAATCAATTTAGAATTCAAGTTTATTCTTGACCTTGGAAGAATAGAGGACTTTCTAAGGGATACAATTATTTAAAAACAGGATTTTCATAAGAGCTTTAAATAGAAATATCAAATGGACTTAGCTTTTCACAGTTTGAATGAAATATAAGTAATATATATATTCCAAACTTAACTTATAAATTCAAGTCTGTTCCTTTCTTGCAAATTATAGTTTTAGAGAGTTGACTAGAGATTTTGGTAGAGTTGTTTCAATTGGGTCCAATTCCTTGTGAAAAGAAACTGGGGTGGTTTGCCAATTCCTTTTCCAGCTCATTTTTCAAATTAGGATACTGAGAGAAATAGGAGTAAATGACTTGCCCAAAAGCACATAGCTAGTAAGTGTCTCAGCTCACATTTGAAATCAGGACAATGAATCTTCATGACCCCAGGTCTGGCCCTCTATCCACTATGGTGCCACACCTGTGCTTAAAGAACTGGGAAGTTAAATAATTTGTCCAGTAAAGCCTTGCTCAGAGGTAGGATTTGAACTGATATCTTCCTGTCTTCAAGGTCAGTTCTCCTTCTCCTTATAAATGCTATCCCATTATAATGATTCATAAAAATTTAAAAAGGAAACAAATGCTAAATACTGGAGCCATAAAGAATTTGAACTAAATTGAGTTCCCATTTATTGATAAATGACTAAAGAAATTGTAGTAGAGGAAATATTAAGACAGAGAAATATGTTCTATAACTAATCTCTTCCCTCTGTTGCTGACATACCAAATGATAACTTCTAACCTAGCCCTTTATTAACACTGACCCCCATCTCATTGTCCAAATTGTGGAGATGAGGTCAATGAACTTTGCCTCTCCCAGGCAAGGACTTAGTAAATTCCTGATCCCTGTCTTAAGAGAAGCCCCTATCAGCAAAACAATGGGTTCCTGCCTTAGTCTGAAAGGATTAAGTCTAAGAACTACTGCCCCTAATCTACATAGCATTTATTACCTTAACTGTTCTCACTGAATTACTGCCCCAAGCACTTATACCTAAATTACCCCATCTTCCTTTAAATTTACTTTAAAAATTCACTCCTTAATTGAGTTGTTTGTCTTCTTTTTGGAAAGCTAGTCTGTACTTCTGGAGGCCCAAGTAAATTCTCCTCTCCCTATACCCCTCCTTTCTGCTAATCCCTTGAAGGCTCATATTCCTTTGGGAGGCCAGTCTCCTCTTGGGAAGCATGATCTCCCAGATAACCTCTCCTGCTCCTACACCTTTCTTTACTGCTTATCATCTCATGGTGGTTGTTGCTCCTGCTGCTGCTAATCTCTCCCTTAGTTTCTGCTAGCCACAGCTGTGAATAAATGAACTCTTTTTTTGTCCCTAAATTCTTCTGAGTCAGTCAATCTTTTAAGTGAATTCTTTCACATTTGCTCAAACCCCTGAAATCTTTAGCAAGCCCTATTTTCAGGCAACAAAATTATGGCATATGAATGTAATGGAACATCATTGTACAATATGAAATAGTGAATATAAGAATGATTTATATGAATTAATATAGATTAATTTCTCTAATTAAATACAATATAAGTGAGAAAATTGTTTAAAAGGAAATCAAATTCTTAGTAATCAGAAAACAGATAAGGAAGCAATTCTCTTATCAGAAAGACAAGTTTATAAACACAAAGTGTTGTGCTCATCATCAGATACATGCACTGTTTTTGGAAAGATTGATCTAGTTGGGGGACAAAATATATCTGGAAATCATTATTATATAAAAATAAAAGGCATCAATATAACTTTTATTTTAAAAAGTAAATAAGGAAATTTAATCTACCTATATAAACATAGATATAGATACAGATATTGATATTGATGAGAATGGAATAGAATGAATTAATTTATGAATGAATGAATGGACACTAGTGACATCCTATATTGTCCTTTACCAGAGATAAAGAGTGAAATAACCTTTTGAGGAGATGGAAATATAGATATCTCCTCTTCTGCATAAGAATAATAAGCTATGGAAGTGAGGAAATGACTAAGTAAAAATAATGTAGAGAAAGAAATGAAGGCGCAGGACAAACCTTGGAGGTCATAAATATGTATTCCCACATCTTTCCAAACAGTGACTTTTATCATCTTTCCTATTTTTCTACATGTGGAAATGAAATCTCAGAGATGTTTTGACCTATATTTCTCTTCCTACTAGTAATTTGAAGCAGTCTTTAAATGGCTATCTATAATTTTAATTTTTTCTTATTTATTCACATCCTTTAACTACTTATCCTTGCAAGGATGGTTCTTTGGTGACTAAAAACAAACAAATAAACAAGCAAAAAAAAATACAAAGACCCACAGAAAGATCTTCTTCACCTTGATGGAAGACTTGAAGGAATGGGCAAAAATCTGGCTGAAATGAAAAATCAGGACTGAGTTGCTATCTGCAACTTTGAACAAAACCCACCCTAGTGAAATACCAAAACTATCAAAATAGTAAAACAGCTTAACCTAAGATAAGAGAAATTGTGTTTTGGAGATTTTACAACTTCTATTTTGAGAACAAAAATACAAACTTCTCACAGGGGTGCACCAAGACACTTAACCTACTCCTCTCTTTTCTTCTTGTCCTCTTCATAATTTAGAAACGTTTGTGGGAAATCACTGTGACTCTGGATAGCAAAATAATACTTTTCTTCACTTTCCACCCTGTATCCTCTCATTCATTTGTTGTATTTCTTGATATGTTGACATTATTCTCCTTTTATGCCTTTGCTGAGGGTACAACTCTCTGGTCTCATAGTTGACAGAAAAACGACTCTCCAAAGATTTTCCTTTAAAGAGCTGTTGAGATATAGAAGCAGAAGGAAAGACCAAACAAAGACACTGATATTTAAAAGAACACTTCAGGTATTCTTGGTCTTGTTAGATAGTCCTTGGGATTGGATAGAAAAAAAAATTAAACAGTTAAAATAAAATATTATTGTAGTCGATTAGCTGGCAGTAGTCTCCTAGAGACAGAACATTTCCCTCCCTTTGTGCAGCAGGTGTGAACATGACTTATCCAAGCACAGGCCAATTTAGCAATGGTTACATTTGATTAAATTGATTAAATACACTATTTTTCCTCTATAAAGACCAATTTTACATACATAGTGGTCAGCTACCTGTTTCCCAAAGGCTCTAGTTTTTCCTTACTTTGAGCTGCATCTTTGAGAGGTAGCCATGGTTTCAAATTAGGGGGAAAAAATCCATCACCTGAAAGTCTGTGCCACAGTACATATTTTTTTTTAAAAGGTATTCTTCATTCAGTTATGATAAGCAATGCATTCATTGTATAAATTAATCTCAAGCATCCCATGACCTTTTTCATTGGCAAAGAGATTTAGATTTTTTTTTGGGGGGGGGATAGCACTATCATTTAAAATCTATCTTGAAGTAGGCATACCTCTCCCTCTCCCCTCCTTTAGCCTATAAAATAAAAATGGAGTGAGTTCCTTTAAAAAATCTTCTAAGGGGCAGCTAGGTGGCACAGTGCATAGAGCATTGGCCCGGAGTCAGGAGTACCTGAGTTCAAATCCGGTCTCAGACACTTAATAATTACCCAGCTGTGTGGCCTTGGGCAAGCCACTTAACAACCCCATTGCCTTGAAAAAAAAAAACTTAAAAAAATCTTCTAGCCATGTTTCATTTTATTTCACTGAGTTTCTAGGTTTTACATGATGTGGATGAACAAAGTCTAGAAACAATTTAAAAGTCTGGATTTTGTAGCTGATAGTGTTAAGTGATGCCCAACTCTAGATATGAAAAATTGAAAAAAAATGTTTCCTAGCATCTCCCAAGGATGCTCTCACCCCACCCCCTAACTCTCTAGGGCTGGGGGAGAAGCCAATCTGCTTACTAAGGCATGAAACAGCTCCTGTCACTCAGTAGTGGTCACACAGATGCATTTGAACATTACTTTAAAGGTGTCATAGACCTTATATTTATTGTTCTGAATAAACATTAATCTCATGAACGGTGAACCACCAAAGGCTGAATGCCCACAATTACCGGACAGATAGGTACACTGCCATTAGCCACAGCAAAAGCTTCTCATTCTGGCTTTCCATGTCAGTACCCATTACCAGCCTTGCTCAGAGGACTCCACAGTTCTTCAGAAAAAGAGAATTCTACCCCCATCCTATAGTCCACAGGGACATGAATGCAGGAGGCCATTCTAGGGCTTCCATTGTGAGGTGGATGGAGATGGTCATCAATTAAGCTCTGGGGGGAGTGAGGCAAAACAGCCCATGGTGACCACAATAGAAGATGAAATCATATCACTTACAAGCCACTTAAACTAGGAAAGAGTGGCTCTAGGATGACCTTTAGTGGAAAGAAGCATCCAAAGCATTTCATTTTAATTCAAAGAAAAAGGGTCAGACCTACTTATTCAGTTTCCTCAAAGGCTTACATCATAATTTCATACAATTATCCAGTTGAATATCAAACAGTAGACTTCTGTGCTCACTGACACTGTCCTTTTTTATTCAGTAATTGATAAGAAATTTTAAATATCAAAAACAGTTCATATTAATCTTAAACTTTGGGGGAAAGTGCTGTATCTTCATTTATTTTTACTTTAGTAAGTATGATTTATATATAAATATGCACATATCTATGTTTTCTTTTCCCATATATTGATACTATTCTGAGGGGGGGAGTTTTGTATGTTCATTTAATTTACTTTGGTAATTGTGATTTACATATAAACATTTATATATAAAAGTTTTCTTTTCCCATATATTGATACTATTCTGAGGGGAGGAAGTGTTGTATCTTCATTTCATTTACTTTAGCAATTATGATTTATTAAATATTTATATGTCAAAGATGTCAGATATAAATTCTTTTCTCATATATTGGTACTCCAACTGAGGGTACTCTGACAGGTATTATTGTTTCTGCTTGTTATTAAAGTTGTTGATGCCTGTTGAAAGATGAGAAATAGAGGCATGTACAAGTTAAGTGACTTGAAGGTTACAAATTAATTACTGAAAAATAATCGTTGGAAACAATTCCTATGAATCTTACTCCAATTTTCATTCTACTACATTATGCTGCCTTTCCTAATTTATTTTAGCAATTAAAGTGGAATAAGTGAAGTAAGGGTATATGTGTATGTGTGTGTATTGAGATTTATAGAATTATATATTTTATATATGCACTATATTGGTATATATTTCCAAAAATAAATATGTGTAGGCATGTATATGTGTATATACATACAAAGATATGTATACTATATATGTATTTCATATTTGAGTGCTAAATGTATACTTGTCAAAAAGACTATTTTATGGAGAACTTACATAGGGCCACCTTCTCACAGTAGGGTCAGAAAAAATGATGCAAGGACACTCTTAAGGACTCTTTTAAGATCTTTGGAATTGATTGTGGGACACACAAGACACTGGCACAATGTCCTCAGCAGAGAGGGTGCTGTGCTCTATGAGAAAGATAGAATAGACGTAGCTCAAAGAAAATTCAAGATGCACAGGTTTAGAGAACTCATTCCAGATGTTTATAAGGACTATTTGTGTCCAACCTGTGGTAGAGCCTTCCAAGCTTATATTGGTCTGAACAACTACAGTTGAATACACTGTGCCTTGGCTCTAACATACTGATGTTTTATGGTCATTTTTTTTAAAGATTTTTTTTTGCAAGGCAATGGAGTTAAGTGGCTTACCCAAGGCCACACAACTAGGTAATTATTAAGTGTCTGAGGCCGGATTTGAACTCAGGTACTTCTGACTCCAGGGCTGGTGCTCTATCCACTGCACCACCTAGCCACCCCTTGTGGTCCTTTTTGAGAATGAGAAAACAACCTAAGTACAATATGTTGTTTGTTCTTTGTTCTTACAGAGGACCATGGGCAGAGCCAAGATGGCAGCATGAAGGCAGCATTTCCTGGAAACTCATTCCTCCCCAAACTCCAAAACCCATCAAATTATGAGTAGCCAAAATTTCGAGGGCAGAACCCACAGAAATACTGAGTGATACAATTTCCCTATCTAAGAGCACTCAGAAATTCCGCAGGACCAGGGATGGGGAGAAAACCACGACTGCAGAACAACACAGCACAGTCCAGGGATCACCAGGAACGGCTTGAAAGGGTGGTGATTCAACTCTGCTGCACCAGAATGAGTGTGGAGTGAGGAGCCCTAGCCTCAGAGCAGCCCTGCAGTGGGAATGGGGGGAGCCAGCCTGCACCTCCAGGGCCCAGTCCACAGACAGTAAGGGGGTTGGAGGAGACTGCAGTAGTCTCTCTGTTCTCCCTGGGGCAGGAATCTGTTGTTTGCCCACACTCAGATCCAGGTTACAGTTTGGGTTTCCATGCTAAGATATTCAAGCAGGGACCCTCCTCACAGCTCCAGGGCAGAGGGGAGAGCCTGTGGTCATCTACATATCAAAGTACAGACAAGAGAGAATAAGACCTTGTAGGAATAAAGGTCCTAGTGGGGTGTCCCAAAAAACCCCCAAAGTCTTGGAAGTGCTGTAATTTAGTCTTGGGCTGAAGAAATGAGTAAACAACAGAAAAAGAAAAATATGATCATAGAAAATTGCTTTGGTCCCATGGAAGATTCAGAAGATGACAAACTAGAAGCTTCTGTATACAAAACCTCTCAGAGAAATAGAAAATGGGCTCAGGCTATGGATAAGCTCAAAAAAGACTTTGAAAAGCAATTAAGAAAGGTGGAGGAAAAATTGGGAGGAGTAATGAGAGTGATGCAGATAAATCATGAAAACCAAATAAGCAGCTTGGTGAAAGAAATATAAAAAAATACTAAAGAAAACAATATGTTAAAGACCAGTTTAGACCAAATGGAAAAAGCAAAACAAAAAGGCAAATGAGGAGAAGAATGCCTTAAAGAGCAGAATTGGCCAGCTGGCAAAGGAGATAAAAAAGCTCTCTGAAGAAAATAACTCCTTCAAATGCAGAATGTAACTAAAGGAAGCTGATGACTTTGCAAGATATCAGGAAGAAATAAAACTCTTGCAAAAAAATCCAAATATTAGCAGAAAATGTGAACTATTTCATTGGAAAAACAAATGACCTTAAAAAAAGATCCAGAAGAAATAATTTAAAAATTTTTGGGCTACTTGACAGTCATGACTATGAAAAGAGCCTAGACTACATTTTTCAAGAAATAATACAGCAAAATTGCCCTGAAATCCCAGAAGCAGAGGGTAAAATAGAAATTCAGGGAATTCACCAGTCACCTCCTGAAAGAGATCCCAAAAGAAAACCTTCCAGGAATATTATAGCCAAATTCCAAAACTCCCAAGTCAAAGAGAAAATGCTAAAAACTGCCAGAAACAAAGAGTTCAACTACTATGGTCTATAGTCAGGATT
This sequence comes from Macrotis lagotis, assembly GCF_037893015.1. NCBI lineage: Eukaryota > Metazoa > Chordata > Mammalia > Peramelemorphia > Peramelidae > Macrotis > Macrotis lagotis. The sequence continues at coordinate 49,492,295 of NC_133663.1, read as the reverse complement.
ACACAGAATCTGGCAGCATCTACATTAAGGACTCATAGGTATTGGAATATGATATTCCAGAAGGCAAAAGATCTTGGTTTACTACTGAGAATCAACTACCCAGCAAAACTGAACAATCTCTTTCAGGCGAAAAGATGGACTTTCAATGAAACAAGGGACTTTCAAACTTTTCTATTGAAACAACCAGAACTGAACAGAAAGTTTGGTCTCCAAGTACAGGACTCTGGTGAATCATAGAGGGGGTGAATGAGAAAGACTAATTATGAGGAACATAATGATGTTGAACTGTTTGTTTTCCTGCATGGGAAGAAGATACTGATAACTCATATGAACTTTCTCATTTATAAGATTACAGGAAGGAGTGAAATATAATGGTATAATATAGTAAAAAGATGGAGTTAATGGGTGAAAAAGGAAAGTACTGGGAGGAAGATAAAGGAGAAGAAGGGGCTAAGACATTTCACATAAGAGTCAAGAAAAAGGTTTCACAATGGTGTGGAACGGGGAAAGGTGAGGGGGAATGAATGAGCTTTCATTATCATCCGAAATGGCTCAGAAAGGAAATACCATATGCTTAATAGGGTATAGGAATTTATATTACCCTAGAGAAAAATGAGAAGAAAGGGATGGGACAAGGGGGAATGGGGGGAGGGAAGGGGGAATAGGTGATAGAAAAGGGGGAAGATTGTGGGAGAGGGTACTCAGATACAACGCACTTTTGGATGAAAGATGAGAGAGAGAATAGAATAAATGAGTGGGGAGCAATAGAGTAGAGGGAAATACAGCTAGTAATAGCATCTGTGGGAAAAATATTGAAGCAACTTCTCAGGTGAACTTGATAAAGAAGGCAACTCACCCCAGTGGCAGAACCATTGGAATCTCAACACAGACTGAAGTCCTTTTTTTTAATCTCTCTCACTATTCTTGAAGTTTCTCATCTTCTTGGGCTCAGGGAGGGTGGTTTATGTTTACTCTTGTAACAAAATTATTGTAATAATATAAAATAAATAAACAAAAGAACCATCAAAAGTAAATCTCACTTAGTCATTGCAAGAAAAAAAAGAGGACCATGACATCAGGGAGATGATGTTATGACATGTAAGTGAATTGGATTTAAGAGAGGGGGTTGCTGTGTAACGTCATCAACCTTACTTTGTTGTCCAGAGGCATCTAGGTCCAATGACCGAATATGGATTAGATCATCTGGAGAGAGCCCCATGTTCATTGGAAGACTTTGACCCTTTTAAGTTAAGGGCTAAACTCTTAGTTTGACTGAGGCAATGTCATTCAGTGATTAAGAATAAGTAAGAAAGAAATGAAACAAGACGTGGATTTCTTTAACCTAATCCAAATATAAAAAAGATAGAAAGAGATAGAAAGATAGATAAATAGATGATAGATAGATAGAGATATATAGCTATAATCTATAGAGATATATGGATGTAATCTAAATTAAACAACTGGTAAAGGATGTAATTTTATAGAGTAGTTTTTTTGATTTGTTTTGTTTTTAAAGAGATAACTTTGGTGCCTTTCTCATATATCTTATTTGCCCTTTACCAACTTCACACTTACAACTTTGATTATATTTCCCTCTAACTTACTCTAAACCTTACAGTTCAGTCAAATCTGCTTTGTATTAACTGCCCTGATTTTCATGCTGACTGTAAGTTAATATGTTTGGGGACTATTTCCTTTGGTTGCTGGTCCATCAGTTTCAGCAAAGGATAGTTATTCAGAAAATTTTGTTTTCTAGAGTTAATTAATGGATGGCCATTTAGTACATATAATAGCTAGGATGATCTTACATAACTGTTTTTATGGCCCCTCTGCAAAAACTCCCCTGATTTTTCTGTTTCACAATGCTAAAAACATGGGGGAAGGACCCAACTATGTGAAATTTCTTTATGATGAGAATGATACTCTCTATCCCCCTCCTTTGGTTATTATCTCTAATCAGTGGCCATTTCATACTTTGAAGCAGAATGAAACAGCTGTCTTCCTATTAGCTACTACCAACAGGAGCTGATTAAGTTATACCAAGATGTAATTTGTATTTATATATGTATCTTTATTAGAAAACCTTGTGATATGATCCCTTTGAAACAATTTTCCTATAGGAAATCTATAGCTGTTTAATCAAGCAAAACTTTTCAACAGAATTAAAACATTTTAGAATACCAATTGGAAATAGTTTCATGAGAGATGGCTTTCTGAGCAGTTTATCTTAGAGACTGGGACTGCTGCAGAAAACCCACAGATTATACAAGTAGAAAAACCATCTAATTTCCATATATATATATATGTGTGTGTGTGTGTGTGTGTGTGTGTTTCATATATATATATATATATATATATATATATATATAAAACACATATATATGTGAAGAAAATAAGATCTAGAGAAATCAGATTTGTTTTTGAAAAAAGTGGTCATAGTTTGCATCGAGTTAGGATAAGACTGATTAAGTAGGAAATGTGATTCATTCAAGCAATGAATATAGCTGATGGAATGGCATGACAGAAAATGTCTTGAAAGCAGTTAGAAGAATTTTAGTTAGTGGAGAAACAAAGACTGGGAGAAGGAAGGAAGGAAGGTGTTGTGATGAAATAAAGAGATTTAGAAAGGGGAATTTGTATAGTTAGTTAAATCTGTGCAATGACAACCTTAGGTCCTGTATATGGAATCCACTGAAAATGAGTGAAGTTGTGGGTTAGAGGCTAACGGAAAAGATGATTTCATTTACTCAATCTTGACTTCATCATAAGATGGAGAAAAGTTGTGTTCATAGAATGGAGAAAAAAGGAGTAGATTGAAGAAAGATAATTAAGAACATAAAAATACATGTCAATGAGATAAACTCTATAAATTGAAAGACAAGTATAAAATATCAAATTCTAATTAGAGGATACTAGGCAACACTGAAGTTAGTCAACGTGTGACAGGAGCAAAGGAGAAGGGAAGATGGGGGTCTATCCAGGTGAGATTCGACTGGGATAAGGAGGGGGAAATTTCAAATATGGTGCTCATTAAGAGAGGGAATAATATTTAAGAGTGTCGGTCCATAAATGTCAGCATTGTCAACTTTCAGTCATTGATATTTAGATGCACTTGATTAAAAATAAAAGAAGTATCAGCAATAAAGACAAAGAAGTGAGCTTGATAGTCATTTTGTACAGTTAGAGAACTAATGTACATTTAAATTAGCCTCAGATACAGCTATTAAAGCCTGTTTTTTGTCTTTATTATCAATAGCACCTCTCCTCTAAGGGTCTTACATCTGTAGGCCCTGGGGCTGGTCTATTCGAGAACAAATATTTGCCATGATGAAGGCCAGAAAATAGAAAATTTGCTTTGCTTTCACACATCCTTTGTAGTAAAGTCACTTGCCAATGTGGAAAAATACCCTGCTCTTTCTTCCCAGTGGTATGTTGGGTAAGGGGGTAGCTTATTGCTTCACAGTGTTGATTTGAAAGTTGTTTGGATGCTAAGCATTCCACCTCAGAAGACCTGAGACAGTGGGAAAGCACAGTATCAAGTCATTTGAAGTGGGAAAAACGACTCTGATGCAAAGCCTTACTTCTCTCCTTTTCTTCAACTGCTCGGCCCCCTATGGTGTTTCCAACCCCAGAAGTGTGAACAGTAAAGCAAAGCAAAAAAAAAAATATACCATCAGGTCTGGGGAGAAGTCTCATCTAAATTTGCCCTATAAGCATAAAGTCATTCATTCCCGCAACACTTTCTGGTAGTGAAGACTTGGGTAGCTTTATCAGAGTGAACCACTTTAATGAAGGGGGAGGAGGAGAGAAGCAACTTCCAAAGAATTTTCTAATTGTTTGCCCCAAGGTTGTGTGAGTTGCCAGTTAAGCTGTACAGAAAGTCCAAGTTTTCTTATGTTTTTTCCTTATGAGTAAAAGCCTTGATGTCTGATATTATTACACATATATATATATATATATATATATATAATATAATAAACATTTATATATATATATCAATTTTTAATAGAAGTTCCAGAAAATCCAGTCATTTTTGGATAGCTGGTTGAATGGATGTATATTGAAGGAGGAAGAAGGGTGAACTCCTCTTGAAGACGAAAATTACTGTGATGCTAATGAGAGAGTGTTGATTGGTGAAGGAGAAAATTTCTCTTCTTCCTTAGAACTTGACTGTGGAACTTCCAATCCAGTTTTCTCTCCATTTTAGTTGGCTTCCTGGTGTAAACATGGAGCCTTTAATCTCTGTTCCACCACTCACCACAAGAGTTCATTCCTGTGATGGCTCCAGAGGAGAAAGGGAGACTGGTGATTTAAATCCAATTCATTTGCAAGTCATGGTATCACCTTCCTGAAGTCTTGCTCCTCTTTGAGAATAAAGGATAAACAAAAACGACAAGAAGAAGCCCTGGCTATCAGCCTGGGTTCCCAGACCATGGTAAACTACTCTTGGTATATTATGGAGTAATCTTGAGAGATTGTGATTTTTTTTCTAATACTGTTGGTTGTATGCTCCCATCTAATTACTGTTCATTTGCCTTGGAGAGTTAATTAGCCTTCAGGAAGATATATCAAGGATAGTTGCTACTGAAATATCCCTCCAAACCAAGGACACACTCGACTTGTACAAGCAACATCTCTGTTAGAGTACACTTTTATCTCTTTCTGGAGTCTCAAGAAACTATAGTTTCCTAAGATATAGTCTCTGCCAAGCTCTGAGGATCATAAAGTTGGAGCTGAAAGGACCTCATGGGGAGCTCATAAAGTCCTAAAACTGTCTTTTCTGTACATTGCATCCTTGGTTATCCTGAGAATATCCTTGGTTATATCAGGTATACATGCTGGTGTCAAATGGTGAAAATTGCTAATGGGAATTCTAGATCCTACAACCACTGGAAGGTCACAAGATCATCACCATTCTACCGCAGAAGGTCTGAGACAATGACTTTATCAGTCCCTTATTCAATAAACCCCAGTAGCTCCCTGTTGCCTCCAGAATTAATTATAAAATCCTCTATTTGACTTTTAAAATCCTTTATAACATGACTCTTACTACCCTTACAATTTTGTTACGCCTTATTTCCTTCACATATGAGAAAAATTACAACATTCTGTCTCAGCACATATTCCCACCAGCCTTGTTGCCCCCTTGCATAAGTACAAAGGTCTGACTTCTCTAGGCATTCCACACTTAGAATCTCCCAAAATAATTGATGTAATCAAGAATGACATCATCTGAATTGAATTACTACATTAATCCACAATTCCAGAGATATGTGTGATTCTTTCTTCCAAACATATCCTAAGGAATTCAATAGTTCAAATTTTTCACATCTCCTAAACTTATTAAGAATTTGTTCTTATCTAGGATACACCTTTGATTGATTATTGGATTGAAAAAGAAGATTGGCCTTTCTGTGCTTAACTGGGAGTGAAATAGACCTCCCCACCTTTCCATGAGCATAATATTGTCAGCAGCAGTTTTCAGGATTGTGGTAAATATTAAAGAACTTTTCATAAAGGACTGTTGTGAAAGATAGAAATCAAGTTTCAAGTATGATTTAAGTGTTGTCTTCAGAGCATGTTGTAAATTTGAATTATTCTCTTGCAAATAAGCAAGTTACATATTTCCAAAACAAGGGTAGTTTCAGTGTGGTAGAAATAGTGAATTTAAATTAAGAACCATAGGTCCTACTTTCTAGTCTGCTGACAACCTGGTGATGAGCAGCTTAGAAATATTTTGCTGCACTGATGATTTTCTGAGCCTGCTCAAAGTTGGAATTAAATAGGTTAAGAATCTATGTATTCATTGTGCTTCCTTGGCCCTCCTCAGCATATATCTTTCTACTATGGGAGATAATTTAGCATAGATTTTAACTGCAGGGGGAAGCAGGTGATTGGTTCAAAATAATAAAGAGCTTCCTAACAATTTGCATTACCCCAAAATGGAGCAGATTACCTCCTGAGGTAGTGAAAGAGCCCCTCATCCCTGGGGCTCTCCAAACAGAGACTGGATTACCACATGGAAGGGCTGTTATGGAAATGGTTGATGTCTCAGGGCAAGGTAACCTGGAAAGTTTCTTCTCCTCATATGACTTCTCTGGTCCTATGAAATTAGAATGTTTCATAAGATAGTAATCTCCTATATTTATCACCTGCTTCTCCAGAAGTTTTATACTACAGTGTTTTCTACATCAGTAACCTCTAAGTAAAACAAAAAACAAAAAGAAACAACAAAAACCTGGGAAACATATACAGATATAGATATATAAATTTTAAATTGTATTATAATATATATGTATAAATATAAATATATATAAAATATATATGATAGAAAATTTTAAAAGAATATAGATAAAATAAGTATATAATTTAATTTTTATTTACTAATGGTTCAAAAATTTTGTTCTTACTAAAAATATTGTTAATGACTAATCGCAGCCTCAGAGTACACAACCCCTGAGGGGTACATATTAAAGTTATGGAATAATATGAGGACTAGGGTTATAGGAGTGTAATTTTCATAGTCCCAGCTATACAAGTGCTTCTGTGAATACCCCAGGACATGGTTATATTCTAATTTCCCTGAAAGGAGAAGAGGAAACCTTGCATAGATTGGGAGAGGATGGAGTAAAGAAGGATTGGAGATAATAGATGAACAATAGGTATAATTGTGCTGGAGAGTTTGGGGAAATTTTTTTATCCAGGAGTTTGATAATACTTCTGTCCCTGCCACATCTGTTTCATTATAATATTAGGATCTTATCACTTGTTTTTGACCTGGACTAATGGTATAACTTTCTCATTGATCATCTTCCCTCAAGTCTCTCCTTGCTTCAATCCATTCTCCTATGAGCTGACTAACTGTGCAAGGGTAATCTGATTCTGTCACTCCCTTATTCAATAAATTCCAGCAGTTTCCTATTACCTCCAGAATCAAATACAAACTTCTCTATTTGACTTTTAAAGTCGTTTATAGGGGGCGGCTAGGTGGCGTAGTGGATAAAGTACCGGCCCTGGAGTCTAGGAGTACCTGGGTTCAAATCTGGTCTCAGACACTTAATAATAACCTAGCTGTGTGGCCTTGGGCAAGCCACTTAACCCCATTTGCCTTGCAAAAACCCTCCTAAAAAACAAAACAAAAACCCCAAACAAATAAATACAATTTAAAGTCATTTATAGCATGACCCTCCTTCCTTTCCAGTTTACTTATGCCTTACTCTCCTTCATATTTGATATGATCTAATGATATTGGTCTCCAAGACCAAAATATTCCATCTTTTAAATATACATTTTCATCGACTGTCATCTATGCCTGAAAGGAGACTTTATTTCTTCTTCCTGACTTCAAGTATCAGCTAAAAATCCCACCATTTGTAAAAAGTCTTCCCCAATCCCCCTTAATGTTAGGCTCTTCCTCAAGAGGGTATCTACAATCTAACCTGCATGGTTCTTGTTTATTTATCATTTGCACATAGTTTAGCTGTTAGCTTGTTGTCTCCTATATTAACTTGTGAACTTTGAGAACAGGAGCTATTTTTACCTCCCTTTGTATCCTTAGTTATTTAGCTCAGGGCTTGCCATATTTGTTGTTCAACATTTTCAATAATGTCCAATTCTACCTGACCACATGGCCACATATAGGATTTTTCTTGACAAAGATACTGGAGTGACTTTCCATTGTCTTCTCTAACTCATCTTACAGGCGAGGAAACTGAGATCAATATGAATAATTGACTTGTCCAGAGTCACACATCTAGGAAAGAAGTATCTGAGGTCTGATTTGAATCTGGGAAGATGAGTTGTCCTGATTACAGACTCAATACTCTATCTGCTTCATCATGTAGATGGGCATATAATACGTGATTAAAATATATTTACTGATTTGACTTGCTGACTTAAGCATTTGATTAGAATATGGGGAGTGTTCAAGTAAATCTTTTTAAAAATAGTTTTCTGACCCAATTTTCTTAACTGAGAAGAAAGAGAAATATGTATTTTGCTACAGGTATGTGCTCCCTTGAGATAAAACTTAAGATGTTAAAATCTTAAAGTCATATGTCTTGGGATCACACCTTAGAATATGGTCACATGCAACTGGTAGTAGCTCAATCAAGGTATCTCTAGATCTTATACTGTTATACAATAATAATGTTTGTCCTTCATTTTCAAAGAAGACCACAACATCAGGGAGGTGATGCCATGATAAGTACATGAATTGGATTTTGAATGAGGGGTACTGTGCTAAGTCATCAATCTCACTTTCTCCTCCAGAACCATCTGGGCCAGATGTGAATCAGGAAGACTGGAGATGGCCCAGGATGGAAGGAAATCTGGATTAAGTGACTTGCCCAAGGTCAGACAGCTAATAATTGGCAAGTGTCTGAGGTTGGATTCGAACTCTTGCCCTCTTGACTCCAAGATCAGTACTCTATCCACTACACCAACTAGTTGCCTCTGTTATACAACAAGAAGATTGAATTAGATGACCTCTAAAGTCCTTTCTGACTCCAGATCTACTATCCTATGATTTCTAACATCTAATTTCATCCATCTCTAAATCCTCTGTTCCCAGATTGACTAACTCATTAGGGACCTACCATAGAGATTTCATTGGTTTTGGATTATTATTAAGAGAAGAAGAAATAGGCAAAAAAATTTTATCAAGATGAGGAAGAGTTTTAAGTTAATTCAAGCTGGAATGATTGCCTTTTGGAAACACTAGATATCAAGGGTTATCGAGAAGAACCCAAGTTTATCTAAATATTTCCACTCTCTTCCCCCATTAAAATAATAGGCATGAAAAAGAAGATTGTGTTTTCTGTAACATATCTTTAAGGGGAGAGGTTCAGTGGTACAGTGGATAGAGAACCAGTCCTTGAATCAGGAGTATCTGAGTTCAAATCCAGCCTCAGACACTTAATAACACTTAATAATTACCTACCTATGTGTCCTTGGGCAAACCACTTAACCCTCATTGCCTTACAAAAACCTAAAAAAATCCCAAACATATCTTAAAGGGTCTTTCTAGTCATGTAGCAGTCCTCATACTAACTCTCCTCACCTCAAATCTTGTATATTGTCACAACTTCCTTATTGATGCCCATACCTTAAGTTTCTGCCCCTTTTGATGTATCCTTTATATAGCTGTCAAACTGATTTTCCTAAAGTATAAATCTGATCATGTAGGAACAAATTCTTATCATTAACTCCTACCTGCTTGTCTTTTTAAAGCCCTTCACAATCTGATTGCAACCTGCCTTTCAAAGATCATTACATACAACTCCTCTCCATATGCATTACTCTAGTTATACTCTCCTTCTTACTGCTTCTGCAATAAAACACTCCATCTCTTACCTCTTCCATGTCTTTATCTTAACAACATCCCAGTCCTAATATAAATAATTCTTTGCTCATTTGTGCCTCTCAGAATCCCTAATTATTTTCAACATTTGACTCTAGTATACTTTCTAAACAAGGATTTTCATGATGTTTCCAGTGGCTAGGTCCTTCTCACCCAAATCACCTTGCCTCCATTTTGTATTTACTTATACACGTATGTGTCCTCTTCCTTGGCTACACTAATTCTCTTAGGGGCAGAGGCTATTTCATCTTTGCTTTTGTTGTTCCAGATCCTAGCCCACTGTCTGGAACTAAATAGACTAATCAAAGGATATGGATTGATTAATGATATCTGATCAAACCGGAGCAGAAGGATCTTTGGAATTTGGGTGTAGGAGGAATTCCTGGTGAGCTTCTTCTTATTTCAGAAAAGGGAAGGAAACTCTGTGTTAGAAGAAAGCCTTCATATTCCTCTTGGCTATCGATCTTCACTAAAGTATTAAAATGGCATTCTGAAATCAAGGCTGCTATGCAGGTCTTATACTTAAGATTATTTGAAGTATGAGAAACTCACTTTGAGAAACACTTCAAATGTCAGAAATGCCCACCACCAATGAAACGTGAATCAGCACATTGTTTAGAGTTCAAGAAAGGTGCAATAATCCAAAATTCATATTAATGGATATGAGCAGGACCCTTAGAAAAGCTTCTAACAAGCATATTGGGGAAGCCAATGCCCCTAGCCCTGGTCTTCCATTTAACCCAGGAAGAATAGACTTCAGGCTTTTATAAAACCTGAGAGGTGTTTGATGCAAAATATTCCAAAGGTTTTTAATGCTTGGTTGAGTGCAGTTTTTATATTTGTTTTCATCTTTATAGTGATTGTCTGTCGGGGGAGAGCTACTGAATCCCATTGTTCACCTTAGGGAACCGTTCAAAAGGCTGTCTGTCTACCTCTGGCTTGTGATGGCTTCTTGCCTTTCGAGGGGATGGGGTGGCAGTGGATGCCAAAAGAGAGGAAATACCATGCCCTCTGAGAGTAATGAGCAGCTGGTGCTATTGCCCTCCTGTTTATAGGATGTTAGAGGCATGGTGGCCCATTTGGAGCTGGTTGGGGAAAGAACTTTATGCGTCTTTCTTTTATCTTTATAATCCACTTTGCTAGCAAGGATTATCCTACCGTTTATACTAATTTTAGCAAATGCAGGAAAAATAAAATGATGTTGCCACAAGGTAATGTGAGTGTTGGATGCATGTTCTGGATAGATAAACTGCTCTTTATCAAACAAAACAATAAAAGAAGCTAAAAACTTGTTCAAATTGTTATTTTTTTCCTTCTTTTTCAATGAAAAAAACCCCAACCACTTTTGTAAGAATTAACCAGAGGGAGTTGTACATCTGGATAGCAGTGCACATACCGGTTTTTGTCTGGGGGGAAAACTGGCATTATTGCCAAAAAATACATCTGCAGGAAGATTCAAATTTGTCAAGTGGAAGGGGGGGTGGTTGAGGGGAAAATTGCTGAGTGAAATTCACATTCAATTTTTTTTTAATTCTCTTACTTCAAGAATCTTCTCATTAGTTATTGTGATGATTATAGAAGTGAAGAGACTCACTGAAATTAGAGACTAAAAGGGTAAAACAAGTTGTGGTCTGACATGCTTATTTTCCACCCCATAGCGAGGTTGGGGGAAGAATGCCAACCACTCAATAGCAGTAAAGACTATCTCATTGATGTTTTGTGATTTTTCCATGATTTTCCCTTCTGAGGCTCACAATTTTCTAATCTATATAAGAAAGTTAACCACATATTATAGATGAGAAAAATTGAGGTTCTTCCCCCCAAAGTCATATGGTCTTACCATGGTTCAGAAGCTTGTTCCCTCTTTTTCTCTTTGTCTCCCACAAAAAAACTGACCTGTATTAGTGATAAAGTTAATTTTAGTCAAAGATAAATCAGCTAATTTACTATTCTTCCTATTGAAAAAAAATGTTGCAACCAAATTAAAATGTTTGTTCCCTCAAAAAGTCTCTTAAGGAATGCTTATAATTCTTGAACAGTCAAATAAGATAGGAGCTTGATGGATAGATAGATAGATTTTTGGTCAGAAGATCCTTTGGTACTCTCCAAATATAATTATTAAATCTAATATTTATATAATACTCTATAGTTTTCAAAACATTTGGCACATATAATGTTATTTGATCCTCACAACATCACTATCAGGTCATATTAGTCAACTCATTTTACAGAGGAGGAAAATGAAACCAAAAGACATAAAATGAATTTCCTTGGAATGCATAGTTGATAAGGGTCTGAGCCAAGATTCAAACTCAGCTCTTCCCAACTTTAAGACTAGAGCTATATCTACAAAATTACCTACCTACAGAGTAGACTATACACTACCATGAAGTGAGTAACTGGCTTTGTTCTGCTATTTAATCTATTTAATCCATTTCCTTTCGTTTCATCATCATCATCATCATCATCATCATCATCATTATCCAACCAGCCTCCCTAACTACTGTTGCATTTCTCCTCTCCACTTTAAGCTAAAGTTCTTGAGAAAGCTATCAATAATTGGTTCTTCCCTTTCCTCTCTATTTATTTGATTATAAACCCTTTCTAATCTGATTTCCAACCTCATAATGCAACTGAAATTGCTCTCTCCAGTTGCCAGTGATCTCTTGAATGACAAATCTAATGACCTTTTCTGTTTTCATCCTTCTTGACTTCTCTGCAGCCTTTCACATTATTGATCTCCCTCCTTCTACATATTCTTTTGCATTCTAGGTGTTTGTGACTCTTCTCACTGCTGGTTCTTCTCCTATTGCCTAAATATTCTTTTCATTTTTTTCCCCTAGATCTCATCTAGGTTACACCAAATAACTTTTGATATTCCCCTAGGGTCTGTCCTATGAAATGCTTCCCTTCTATTCTGACTTTTCTTCCATATTATGTTATTTCACTTAGTGATGGAATTTCATTTCATCTCTATGCAGATAATTCTCAGATCTATTTATCTAGCCACAACTTCATCCTTGAGCCCCAATCTTACATCAACAGATATTGGATATGTTGACCTGGCTGTTCTGAAGACATCTCAAACACAAGTCCAAAATGGAATTTATCCCCACCCTCCCAAATCCTCCACTAATTCAAAGTACTCTATTCTTTAGATGGTCTCATACCTTCACCTGGACTCTCAAGCTTAGTATTGTCCTAAACTGCTCAGTATCATTTCTCCTATCTAATGTTTTCAAGTTTTATATTACTGCCTTTAGAAAAAACTCACATTCACTCCCTGATCTGTTAACAAAGTTGACAATCTGAAGCAAGTCTTCACCACCTCACTCCTGAGCCATTTTGCAATTCTCATGGTTTTGCTTTGGTTTTTGTTTGTTTAATTGTTTGTTTTTTCCCCAACTCCAATCTAATCCTACTCAGCTACCACAGAAATTTTCCTAAAGGATGGAGCAAACTTTGTCATTCAATAAACTCCAAGAAATCCCCATTACCTCAAGGAGTAAACCCTTCATAATGTTGGCAATTTTCTTACTCTTTACTTGCTTTCCTTCCCTACCTCTCATGTATTTTGAAATAGTCACACTGGCCTTTTTGCCTTTCCTCACACATAAAACTCCAACTTCTGATATTGTCTCTTTTCACTAACTGTCCCTCATATTTGTGGTTCTCTCTCTCTCTCTCTCTCTCTCTCTCTCTCTTTCACTCCTCACTTTTTGGGGTCCCCAGTTTCTTATACATTCAGCTTGAACCCTATCTCCTGCAGGAGGCCCTTTTCCTGCTCCTCCTATAGCACCTCACTATGAATGCCTTTCCTCTGACATTACCCTCCATTTACACTTTATATATACACTTATGAATTTTTTTTTGAAATTTTGTCTCTCCCAGTAGAATATGAACTCACTGAGGGGAAGTCTAAGTTTTTAACTCTTTCTTGAACCCTCAGTATAATCTCTGTAAATTTATGAATCAAACCTAATAGGACTGACATATTTTCAAAAAGAACCCCCAAATGCTTAAAAAAACACTACCTACTTCTTGGATTATTTGAAATACATATACCAGAGAGAGGGGACTCTATCCTTTAGGTTTTCCCTAGGATTCAGAACGTATAGGTCCTTTAAAGATAATCAAGCCCATTTTTCTTATTTTACTTACTTACTTATTATTGTGGCCCAGCCAGAATAATTTTAGAATAGGGAAAATAACTCTTTTCTTCTTTTAAAGTAGACTTTTAAAGTCTGATATTTTAAAAGAGCAAGTAGATCACTTTGTTTTCATGTTCCCTGAGTTAAAAAAATACCTCAGAATTGGTGTGGAACATTTTAGGAGAATTCCAATTGTCCTTTGGGAATAAATGCCTTTCTGACCTAGCAACTTTGCCAAATGTAGAAGTAAAGGAGAATTTTTTTTTAATTTGAATTCCCTTCTTTTCTAATTTTATGATTTGTCTTTTGTTATTCATTTTATTGCAATTCATAATCTAGGAGTATCTCATTGCATTTTAACCCAAGCCAGAACCACTGGATGGGTCTCACTTGGGCTAATCCTGTCCAAGGCTACACAGTGAATAAATAGGAGTGCTGGAATTAAATGTAGACTGCCTGTGCAACTCCAAGTGCAATGATCTTTTTTTTTTCCTACACCTGTACTCAAAGACACTTAGGAATCAAGAAAGGAGGAAATTTCTCTCTCCTTTATCTCTCTCCCCTTTTCCATAAATACAATATAATATGGCAAAATGCAGTATGGTACAATGTAATTAATATAATACAATATCATGTAATATCTTTTATCTTGTCATTTTATTGGTATAATAAATTGTAATACGTGCAATGATATAAATATAGTTCTTTAATTAAATTCTAAAGTGAAATAGGACATAATACAACAAAAAGAGTCATGGCAAAAATTGCAGTGAGTTAAAATTCCACTTTCCACTTTATTTTTTGGTTCTAAACATGCTAAAATTTTAATTTTCATAGAGGTATTGATATTTGCCAATACCCATGTCGAATATTTTCCTATGCGTATAACATTTTTAAAAACTAAAATGAAATAACAACTACTATAACCACACCACTATTATTTATGGCCAACATTTTTCAAGATAGAGACTAGAGTTTGCTTGGAAAATCTTCAAGGTTTTGTCTAATTATTACAACATTATAATAATTCTTAGGATCTATTTAGATTTTCAGTTTTTTGGGTGGAGGAATGTCATTTTCACAAATATCTAAAAGCAACTAGAATGTTCTTATTCTATCCAACTTTCTATGTATTTTTAAAGCTAGGATACATTTTTAGTTCTTAGAGTTTTCAGCCATTCTTAATTTTCCATTCAGCACTGAACTCTAACTGGTGAAATGGGGTAGCATTTGGAATTTCGATGAAAAGCTTTCACACAACACTACTCTTGAGTCAAAGCTTTCACAATCCCTATGAAATGTGAAATTTCTGCCAAAACTTGAGTGATGTGTATTGACGTGGTTCATTACATGCAAAACAGTTTTATGACTCCTAAAACTGGTCCCTGGGTTATTGGAGGCCTTTCCACTTGGAGAAGATAAATGGAACTCTGGGAGGGAAAACTGCAACTGGGGCAAAAACAGTAAGGTTTTATAGAGATCAAATAAAGGATGTAAATAGATGTGTTAGATTAGGATCTTCCCAAACGGTCATGTACCGATGACATATATGTAGATCGTGGGGCAGTTTAAGTGGTCTAGACCACTTTTCCTTCAAAGTCCTATTTGGGTCCTAGAATGACCCCAATCCAGTTCACATGCTATCCCAGTCAACTTTTTTGATTGAATGTTTATATTGTCTGTTTTCTTCTATTTCCTTGATATACTTTTATAGATGGAATTCATTAGCATTGGTATTTTACCTGGTCAATTTGTCCACAACATCCCTTTTCATACTGGTTTTAGGACTATTTCCAAGTCACTCAGACTCTGTCTTTCTGTTCATAGAAGCAAATATTTCTCCTATATATTCTCTTACATACTTTTTATAAAGCAAACATATTTTCTTTATCTATTCCCTTACATACTTTCCCTGAACTATTACCCTCAGCAGGCTTCCAGTTTCTTGAGAGTCCTTCACATCTGTTAGTACCTCATACATTATCCTTTCTGGGCTTGCTTTCCCAACTCCCTCTCCTTATTAGATAGTTCTTTTCACCTGCTGAAGTTCAATCTGAGTGTCTTTAACTGCAAAAAAACCCCAAGCTTCAGCTATATCAGGAATCGTTAACTTTTTTGGAATAGGGGACAATCTCCTTTGACAGCTTGGAAGAACATCTTTTGAAAGAAATGTTAAACTTCAATTTGAGCATAATAAAAACAGAATGTAAATGAATTATAAAAAACACCTTTTACCCCCCAACAAATTCATAGATGCCCTGATCTGTCCAAACCACCACTAAATGCCCTTGGACTGCAGATTAAGAATCCCTGAGCAAAATCATCTGTAAAATATTTTCTAATTACAAAATGTAAGAATGCTCTGATTTTCAATCCCTCTTCTGGCAAAAAAGTCAACCAATAATGAAACTTTTTAAGTACCTATTAGGTAACCAAGGTCTATGCTAAGCATGGGAAGTAGAAAAAGAAGCAATAGATTGTTCTTTTTCTCAAGGAGCTTACAATCTAATGGATTTAGATTTATCTCAAACCTTACTGAATTTGGGGCAGCTATGTGGTGCAGTGAATAGAGCACTGGCCCTGGAGTCAGGAGGACCTGAGTTCAAATCTGACCTCAGATACTTAATAATTACCTAGCTGCGTGGCCTTGGGCAAGTCACTTAACACCCTTGCCTTGCAAAAAAACTAAAAAAAATAATCTTACTAAATTAGAACTTTCTTCTCTCTCTGAAATTCTATAATGCTGATAACTAGGAGAGATTACATTAGTATTCGATTACACAGTATTTTGTGATTAAACTCTTTTCTAATGGTATTTCTTGACCCCCTAGAGAAATGAGTCTATTGGTGGCCTTTTGCAGTATGTGACCTAGTGGATGAAGTCTTGGTTTCTAATTCTGGAACTGCCCTTTCCTAACTGTGTGACCTTAGACATGTGCCTTAACTTTTTTTGACCCAATTTCCTCATTTTTTTTTTTTTTTTTTTTGATTTTGCAAGGCAATGGGGTTAAGTGACTTTCCCAAGTTCACACAGCTAGGAAATCATTAAGCATCTGAGACAGGATTTGAACTCAGGTCCTCCTGACTCCAGGGTCAGTGCTCATTCACTGCCCCACCTACCTGCCCCCAATTCCCTCTTATTTTAAATGCAGTAATAGTACTTACCTAATAAGGTTGCTATAAATTTTAAATAAGTCCAAAATTGTAGAATAGGTTTAGAAAATTTAATGTGCTTCAGATATTAACCTTTGATAGGTCAGCAACCTCAGGAATGGTGATCTCATTGATGTGAGTATTCTCGTATGTATCAGAAGTGACAAAATTCCATCCCACTGCATCAGGGAAGAACCAGATTAAAATGTAATTTGGAAATACGTAATAAAATAAATATAATACAGTATAGATATCAATTGGTCATTTTCTAAGTTACTCTGCAGCTCACAGAGTTCAGTTTCTATTTGAGTTTGACCTTGCTGATATAGATTATAACCTATTCATTCTCGATTTTCCTTCCTGACTCTTGCCCATAATCCCCCTCATAATTCCAACACGAACTGTCTGCCAACATGATGAGGGCTTTTTTCCTCTGAACTTTCCTTTCCTTTCAAGTTTTATATCTCTTTAAATGATATATTTTAATATCACTTCTGGTTGAAGTTCTTGAATCAAACAGTTAATAAAGTATTCATTAAATGCCTTCCATGGGTCAGATTTCAGGGATACAAATACAAATAATAACATAATTCATTTTGTAAAGATTTTATTTGGGGTGGTGAAGACACCTCAAAAGATTATAGAAACAGAGACAAAGAGACATAGGGATAGCTATGAAGACATAGATATAGGTATGATCTAGAGATAGATTATATTATATATGTTTATGTATGTAAAGACAGACTAAATATAAAAAGAATAAATGAAACAAGAACTGTATAATGAAATCCAAGTTGGCTTGACTAGCAGTTAAAAGGATGAGAAACAATTTTTTTTGCAGAAGGTATTGCTTGAGTTGATTTTTGAAGGAGAAAGGAGATGATCTGAGTCAGAGATGGAGTTCAAATTTCAGTCATAGTGGACAGCTAGACAGAAAAAGTATAAAAGATAGATTCACAGAGAAGTTCAGCTAGATGATAGAGTACAGAAGCAGAGATCTTCCATGAGGCTGCATCAATAAATTGAGGACAAGGGATTTCAAAAGAAATAGAGGATTTTATATAATCTTCTAGAATTTATTAAGTAGCAGGAAAATTATCAAATGATTACTTAAGGACAACCACTACTAGAGATGACAGGAAGAGATAGAGTCAAGGATATATGTAGAAATATTGGCCATTGTCGGGGGTCGGCCCTGACCGCCTGGGTGGATAGGACCTCCCCGGGAGTGAGGTCAGACCAACCCAGAGAAGACACGGCTCCTTAAGGGGAGCAGTGGCTTCGCCTGGTTGGCCTGTGTCCATTGCTCCAATCGGGTGGTAGGTTCTGCCCTCGGGGCGGATTGGGGTGGCAGCCCGGAAATAACTCCCTATATTATCCAGCGCCCTGAGCTATTCGGGATCCCTCTGCACCTAATAAAACATATGCCTCCTGAAGAAGTGTCTGCCTGAGTCCCTCCTCGCTGATCCCCGGGGGAGGGAAAACACCAGGGACGCCTGAAGCAGTGCCCACTGAGGAGCTCACTCGGGAGTCTGGGGAAGAAGACCCCGGACAGGCCATGGCAAAGAGAAAGATGACCTCAGCATCAAAGAGTGAGGAAATGGGGAAAAGAGTCATGGATGGTGGCAAAGAGGTGTGGGATAAGTAACATGGGACAATGGCTAGCTCACAAAATTGATAATATACTGGGGTTTATTCATCCCAACATGAGACTCTTCTTTGTTTTCCAACTTAGCAATGAACTGAACTTGCCATCCACCCTGTTGTTGAATACTAAGGACCATCAAACGTTTTCATCCTCTCTGATTCTAAATCCTTTAATCTATGTTCTCTCCCACATTAGGATTTGAACTCCTGGACAGCAGGGACAATTGCTTTTATAATTGTATATTCAGTACTATAATGTTTAATACATCCTCAGTACTTAAATGATTTTCTTTCTTTCTTTCTTTCTTTCTTTCTTTCTTTCTTTCTTTCTTTCTTTCTTTCTTTCTTTCTTTCTTTCTTTCTTCTTTCTTCTTCTTCTTCTTCTTCTTCTTCTTCTTCTTCTTCTTCTCTCTCTCTCTCTCTCTCTCTCTCTCTCTCTCTCTCTCTCCCTCCCTCCCTCCCTCCCTCCTTTCCTTTCCTTTCCTTTCCTTTCCTTTCCTTTCCTTTCCTTTCCTTTCCTTTCCTTTCCTTTCCTTTCCTTTCCTTTCCTTTCCTTCCTTTTTTTCCTATCTCTTTCTTTTGTTGCTTTTTCTTTCATTATTTCTTTTTTTGGCAATTGTGTGATCACCAACTTCAATCTTTGAAGGTGATGATATTCCATTGTTCAGAGTCATACATCATGTTTTATTTCTATGCCTTATTATCATGCTATGAGAGTGAGGTTGGGGGGTCAAATGTTAAGGTAGCAGAGCTCAAGAGGTGTTATCATATAAAGCCTACAAATACAACCCTGGAAATCATTTGTGTAGAATTTCTGGGGACCAATCTGGATGAGTAGTAAGAAACTCCTTGTCTATAGTGCACCATTATAGATTAGATTATTTAGTCACAGCTGACCTCTATAATATGTAAACTATTATTATTGTCTGACTTGATAAATGCATACACATCTTGCCTGGGAGCTATTTCTTTTCCTGACAAATTTTTCTACTCCATTTTAATCCAAATAGAAGTATTAAGTTTTCAAACATAGAAGGCTGATCAGTCACTCCACTCCACCAAAAAGCTTCCATGTCTCATTATTTTTATTCTAAAATATTTCTTCTGTTTTTGGAATTTAAAGCCCTTCACAATCTGGGTTCTTCTTTGTGCAGAGTCATTTTCAGATTACTTCCCTTTGAACATTCTACATTAGCAAAGTCAAACTGACCTGCTTACTATTCACTTACCTGCCATTCTGTATTCCCTCTCATCTACACCTCTTTGAATGCCTAGTTTCATCCAAGCCTCAGCTCAAGTGTGACCTCTGAGTTCATATTACAACTCCTGCTGGGATCCCAGTTGAAGGTGCTCTCTCCTTCCTCAAATTCCCTTTCATTTTATTTGTGTGCCCATGTTGCAAACCTCCCACCCTCAATTAGATTTTGAGCTCCTTGGGGCAGTTAGATGGTACAATGGATAGAGCACTGATTCTGGAGTCAGGAGATCCTTAGTTCAAATCTGATCACAGATACTTAATAATAATTTAGCCATGTGACTTTGGTCTAGTCACTTAATCCCATTGCCTGCAAAAACAAAAAGAAAAAGATTTTGAGCCCCTTGAATGGCTTTGTCTTTGTACCTTTGACATTCTTATTAATTATCTTGGATATAGTAAGCACTTCTTAATAAGACTTGTTCAGCCAAATTGAACATAAAGTTAGAAAAGCAAAAATCAGAGAATGAAGCAAAGTTCAATAAAAGTTATGGGAAGAAACATCACTGTCATCTTTCAGGATGTGAAGGAATGTAACCAGAAGGGTGTCATAAAGAAGGCAACATCTGATAGATTTCAACTAATGAAATGGGAGCTGGATTAGCAGGAAAGTCAAAGGAGACAATTGCAGACATGGAAAAAATTTGAGCAAAGTCATGAGCATGGGAAATAGGGCAATATAAGAAAAGGGGATGGAAAATCTTACAATTTCATTATAAGACAGAATATACAAAGAGAAGTAGCATCAGGTGAATCTGGAAAAAGTTGTTCAGGGTTTTTATAGTGAAGATCCTTGAATATTAGAGCCAGATGTTTAGAGTTTAGTAGCCAATGAGGAATTACTGAAGTTTTGTTGTGCTTTTGTTTTTTTTTTTAACTAGAGGAGTGACTTCATATTCCATTCACTGGAATAGAATCAGGATCCAAAAGGATTTTGAGAGAGAATTGGGTTAAAGTTAATAAGATGAAATTCAATAGAGATAAATTTAAAATCTTACCTTTGGGTGCAAAACATCAACCTCACAAGTAGGAAGCTACAGGAGGTAGAGTTAAGAAGCATTTGTTTTGAAAAATATCTGGGGGTGTTTAGTGGATTGCAAGCTCAATATGAGTTAGCAGTGTGATACCAAGAAAGGCAAAGTGGAATGCAATAAGAGTGAGGGATAGCTTCTAGGAATAGGAAGGTAATTGGCTCAGTGCGTTCTACCATTGATAGATCTCATGTGGAGTGCAGTGCCCAGATTTAGGAGTTTGGGTGCCACAGCCTGATAAGTTAAAGGATGCCAGAATAGTTCGAAGCCATGAGTTTATGTTACATGAAGTTCAGTTGAAAGAAGTGGAGATGTTTATCCTGGAGAAAAGACTCAGAAGGGACATAGTATTTGAGGGCATCTATCATGTGGAAAATGAATTAGACTTGTCCTATTCTCCCCACTTCACTTAGAAGTAATGGAGTGGGGAGAATTGCAAAGAGACAATTTAGACTTGAAGCCAGGAAAATACCTCTATACATTTAGAGCTATCCAAAGGAGAAATGTTCTGCCCTTCTAGAAGATTCAAATGGATCTATAATATCATTGATTTAGGGGTTCCCTCTGATTACAGAGCTCACAACCTATCCATGCCTGCCCTTCTTGAATCTTGAATCTTGGGTATGTTCTCAATCAAGTTTAGGGTAGGAGGGTAATCTCGAGCCGTTTTAGACCTTCTCAAGGTATGCAACCCCAAGTTCAACGTGTCACTTCCTGTCATGCCAGGACTATGGCCAAGGTTAGGTAAAGGGGTCAAGGAGAGACAGCATACAAACAACAGGGGTCAGTTTACATCTCAGGAGCAAACCAGCCTTCCACAATCAACAATTACAAAATTTGTTTCCTCCACATTCATTATTCTCTGCATGAAATCCACATGGTTATGTTCATGATATGAGAGTCAGAGTGAAAAATAGACAGAGACAGACCTTTCTCCACTCCCAATGGAGCTATCCCTCTGGTTGCCCACCTCTCATCTCTTGCTCTTATCACATGATCTACCCTACCTTCTTCTCCTGACATACAATTCCTTGATAATATACTTTCTTTTTATACCTTTGCAGAATTTCTCTAGTTGTATGTTGAAGGCTGCTTTTTCATCCACCATGCTTTTGACTTTTCCTTTTTTGTGTGATACTCATTTTTGCTTCTTCAGAAGTAGTCCTGATCCAAACTGTATTTTTCTAATCATTTTAGTATTAATACTAAAATGAATGTGTTGTGATGGGGAGGGTGATCATTTTGCAGTAACTATCTGAATAAATTTATATTGCATTTCAGTCTACTGTGTTTTTGTTTAATATACGTATATGAAGATGTCAGTAACTAGTCTCACTGATGTGAGTACTCTGGTGTGTATCAGAAGTGACTGAATCCCAGTCCATTTTATCAGGGAAGAACTAGATTAAAATGTAATTTTAAATTTTAAATGGAATATGTAACAAAGTAAATAAAAATATGATACAGTATCAATAATGCCATTTTCTTTATTTTTTCCTCTTTGCAAGGCAATGGGGTTAAGTGATTTCCAAATATCTACTAATTAGCTTTTTCAAAGGGATATTTACATCAAAGATAAAGGAAGAACCAAAGCACAGACAGGTCCTCCAAAATTTCAGGAATCTACTCTTAGTTCAATTCCTGAATAATATTGGTCTCATCAAATTAGCATACAGTTCTGGCAAAATGGTCAGATGACTTCTCATCTCAGCTAGAGCTGGTGTTAATCTTGAAAGATTACTCCTTGCTCCTTAAGGCACAAATAATGAATAGCTACAAATGCTCTTTTTTTCCTACCTGGGGGGGAGGCTCTAATCCTTTCATCTAAAAGAGAAAGAATAAGCTTAGAGGCCAATGGATGGAAACCCTTTCCTCAGAGTTACATGACCTTGGATGGAGAAAGCACCAGAGCAACGCTTCCACTCTTGGATCACTGTGAGTAGAGGAGTCTATCCATGATCTAGACTAAAATGGACTCATTTTTTTCCATTGTCTTTTCATTCAAACAAACACAGGGTTAGTCAACTGAACCCATTTACAGGATGTCTTAGTCTCTCTCTCTAGAGTATTTTCATTACACTATATCATAACTCTGCCAGAAACAGACTCTCTACATGGGAAAATCCCATCTGAGGTATTCTTACAAATGCATCAGAACCCTATTATTGATGTGTGTGCACAAAAATCTTTAGGTGATTATTTCATTGATACAGGAAAGTCCTAGGTGAGAAAACTCCTTTTGCCAATGAAGGTTGGGCACATTTTCTGCAATTTATAATCTTATAGAACTGGGTATGGAACTTAGAAATTAAATTACCCACACACATATAATACATCCATGCATGCATGCATTGATATTCCTATATTAAAAACCATGTATTTGGGTATGAACATCTACATGCATGTATACAAATGTAGGCATATACATTTTGCATGAATATATGCACATGTGATTAAATATAGACATAGATCAGATGATAGAGATAGAGGTAGACAGACAGATAGAAATTGAGAGAGAGACGGAGAGAGAGAGACAGAGAGAGATTACATACTGGTCCAGATCTGTAATTTCATTATCATTGGGAACTTCTGGTAAGGAACCTTCCTCTACAAATGCATCCCCTCAATTGTTCTCATAATTTCTTGTGTGAGAGAGTTGCCTGGAACATGGATAGGCTAAGTAATTTGCCTAGGGTCATAGAGACCCTGTTTGTCAAAGACAGAAATTGAATTCTAATTTTTTGGATCCCTTTCTATGAAACCCTTCCTCCATACATGCATTTATACCGGAAAGTCAAGTAGTATTAAAAACTATGTTAGTGGATGGAAATATAAAAAGAAAGACAATCCTTGTCTTCTTGAGCTTAATTGGGGTGGGGGGGGAATAATTCTCTCTCTCCCTGTCTCTGTCTCTCTCTATTTTTCTCTCTCTGACTCTCTCTCATACCCATGTAGATTTGATGCAGAGAATAATGAATGTGGCAGAAACAAATTCTGTAATTTTTCAGTGCTGTTAAAATCTTGTTAATTGTGGAAGGTTGTTTGATCCTGAGATTTAAACTGACCTCTGGTGTTTCTATCCTGTCTCCTATTTTCCCTTTCCCCTAATCTTGGCCATGGATGATAAAATGACAAAATGACATGTTGAACTTGGGGACTGCACAACTTGGGAAAGAAAGGACCAGTATGTAGCTTGCTATTAGAAGATACCTGGCCCAAGTTACAAGACCACTCCCCAAGCACCACCCCTCGTGCAACCTAGGGTTCACAGAGACCCTGTTTGTCAAAGACAGAAATACCACAGATGGGTATCTAACAGGAAGCACCACTACTTCTTGTCTCTTCTTCTTTGAATCTAACTTCCATCCCCAGGATGGGTTTTTCTCAGGCTCTTTCTTAGGCCATATGGAGCACCATGGGTTTCCCATGCCATGTGTCCAGACTCTCTCTCTCTCTCTCTCTCTCTCTCTCTCTCTCTCTCTCTCTCTCTCTCTCTCTCTCTAACTTGACCTGGCCAGAACTCTGTCTCAGTCTTGGTCTCTACTAAGCAACCACTCCTAGTCTTTTGTTAGTCACCCTATCTTAAAGTGCTTGTTGCCCCCTTTAGGAGGAAAAGTTTTTAACCTGTTTAATTTGCTATATTTTATAATAAAATCCCAAGCAGTTTTAAACTCCCAAAGGGAGCGTGCAAATTCTTTTGCTCTTCATGGCCTCAGATCTGCATCTCAGCAGCAACAGATTCAGGAGTACTCCATCTCTATAGCTCTGCATATTTAGATACTCCCTTTCTGAGATACAAGTGAGAGAGCATTGGATCTGGATTTAAGAGAGATATTTCACTGTGAAATCACTGGCAATTCCAATACTTTTGTAAATCTCAATTGCCTCATCTATAATATAACCCCTATAATATAGGGCTAATAATAATGTATGCTATATCTACTTCCATATAGTGATAATGGACTTGGATTATATATGTAAAACACTAGACCTAAGCCAAGTGTCACCTAATAATATATCAACTCTTTAACAAAGAAAACTATGTGTGTATGATTTAATGGAGCATTAATTTATGAAAAGCACTCTGTTGTCAAATGCCTAACAGTCTCCAAGGGTTTTCAGATCTGACCATCCAGGGGATTTGAAGTTTGTAATTTTACTCAGGGAGTGGGACCTCCCTAGCTTGAGTCCCCCTGGTAGTACCCTAATTCATTAATGAGGCTGACTTCTTTGTGTCTACGTTAAAACTGATTTATCACAGGAGACAACTGCATGGAAGAACAGAGCCAAGCAAGACCAGTTATTCTTTCTGGGGTACCTTTGAGGTATTCCACATTGGGAGGAGGCTGGACTAGCCCACTTATACAGACCAAACCCATTTTTCTGCCTGGGGCTCCTTTGAAGCAGCTGAATTTATAACAAGACCACAGCAGTTGTGATAAGAAGGGAAGTGAGCCCATAGAGATAGCTCAGTGACTTGACTTCTGAAAACCTTTCAATCAGACCTGCTGGAATAATATTATAAATTCTCAGGAGCATAGGTTTTAGAGCAGTGCGGGACCTTACAATGCCTTAATTTTACAGATGAAGGAATGGAAGTTCAGAAATCTGACATTTACATAATGCTTTAGATTTGCAAAAAAAAGTTTTACATATATTATCTCACAACAAACTCGAGGTAGGCTGTATTATTTTCCTCATTTTATAGCTGAGGAAAATGAGGTTCAGTGAGCTTAAGTGACTTGCCTAGCATCTCAGAGCTAAGTGGATGAGGCAAGCCAATGATCTATCCACTCTGCACCCGCTGATTTGTCCAAGGCTTCACACGATGGAGTCATGAGTTTGTTTCAGCTGGTATTTGAACCTCCGTATAAATGCAGAGTTGTTTTCACGGAACCGCTCTTCCTGCCTCCAATTCCTTAGCATTTAGATAAAAAAGAAATGAGTGGCTGATCAAATTTGGCATACGTACAACAATCTAAATCATAGGCAAGATTTTAAAAAGAGATGTGTGTATTCCAATTTGAGCATCCAATATGATAAAAATCTTATGTGAAAAAGGACAGAATCAAGAGAAAATCTCTAATCCTATTGCCTGAGGTTCCTTTGTTTCCCTCCTTTGTTAAAATTAAAAATCATTTTATGACTCAAAGAGCACCTTTCTTAGATATTTCCCCATTAAGGGTATAAAACTTTGTTGAAAAAAAAAAGGAAGCAAAAATCAATTTAGAGGACCACCGATATGCATTAATTGCTCACCAAAGTCCTGAAATGATCTTTTGTTTCTTTATTTACCTCTATTATAAAATGTCTTAGCAGACTTAGCCATTAACATTTTCTGCTTTCTCAAGGAAAAGATAATTTACCCGCTTAAAGATATTAGACTCCTGTGTATTGTTTTTCTCCATTTGGTATCTTTGATTCCCCTTCTGAACACTCGAGTGCTCGCAATCAGCTCACAATGAGACTCTCTAATAGGGACTGAACTCCAACATCCCGCCATAATGCTCTGCCTCCACCAGATAGAACACCAGACAGCCCCAGCAATGTGGAACAAGTTCACTGTGCAGACTTGTCTCTCTCCACGCCTACATCTGTTTTTCTTTTCCCTCTGGTACATCTGCTGTGAAGCGTAACCCCTGCTGAGCACAATGGAGTCCCAAACTTGGGTCTTTTTCTATAATTCTCAGCCCCAATTCAAATTCTGGTGGTTGAATTCAAATTCTCAGGCACCAACAGCTGGTGGATCAATACCGAGGTACAATAGGAAACCTGGTCCTTCTTTCTTCATTAAGTGTATTCTTTCCTCTGCCACAAATAGTTAAGTGAGGATAGTGACTTCTCCTGACAGCAAAATGTACTTCGATTTGCTAAGTATGGGTGGGTTACTTTTTTGAAAACAAACTCTTTTATGTCCAAAAGATTGGCTGGGTCAATGATTATCTTTTAAGAAAGGTGACACCTTGTATCTTTGTTGCTGTTTAATAACAACTCCTCCTTTTCAAGGTGATAGATGTCGTATATTTGTTTTTAAATGAAGCAAAAATAACTTGGTCTTGAGGGCTTTTCAAAGTGATAGATGTCATATAATTGTTTTTAAATGAAATTAAAATAAATTAGTCTTGAGGGTTTTAAGAAAAATGTGACCTACTTGAGATCTTTAAAATACTAAGAATTTCTTAAATGTAAAGATAAATCTTGAGATATAACCAGAGTGGCATGTAATTATATATTTTTCTCTTATAAACAAGGGGATGAGACTATAGTGCAGCAAATTTCTTTGAGAGCCCTTTACAAATGTATTCCCATCCATTGAGAAAAATCAATGTGTGGCTATAGTATGTGTTTAAGTAACAGATGCATAAAATAATCCTATTTTGAAACATAAATCAAATTGCAAGACCAAAGGATAGTCTGGAAATGCCTTCTTCTTTCTTGACAATTTGAATCTGACCTCAGACACTTGACTCTACCTAGCTATATGACCCTGGGCAAGTCATTTAACCCTGACTGCCTCATGTCCAGGGCCATCTCTCCAGTTGGCCTAATTCATATCTGATCACTGGACCCAAATGGCTCTGGAGGAGAAAGTGAGGTTGGTGACTTAACACAGCATCCCTCACTCAAATCTAATTCATGTGCTTGTCATGATGTCATGGTCTTTTTTGAAAATGAAGGATAAACAGTTTTTTTCTGGTGCTATCCTGACCAAATTCAAATATAGGCTTTCAGCCTCCTACCAACAGATTGAATAGTTACCATACTGGAAGGTTACTGAGGACAGGGACCATCCTTTGTACTTTCAAATTCCCAGTTCTATGATTTGCACATCATACACGGTCTGTAAATGTTTGATAGAATTTGTGAATAATATTTTTTGAAAACATATCTAGCTACTGTATAATTAAAATTATTTTAAAATAAGATCAAATTTTCTTCTGTGATTTGTGAAAATAAGCTCTTTGAGGACAGGAATCTTAATTTTTAAAAAAAATCTCCTCTGTCTTGGCACCGGGTATTGAAATTAATGGATGCTTTTTGATTTCATCTTCTACCCTGCAGTGATAAAAACATATGCCTATATAGTCAGGAATTTATTTCAAGAACATTTTGTGATCTTCTGAGCTCTACTTTAACTTCATATTCCTTCTAGGCAGAGAATTGTATTCTGACAAATCTGTCATTGAATAGACCCATGGGTTTTCGGTTAGTTTAGTTTTCATAAAGTATTGGCATGGGGAGGGGGGATGAGTAAAAAGAAGGGAGTAGTTTTGCACAAACCCTACTTCAGATTTTTTTTCCGATATATCTTTTTCTCCAAATTAATGCTCAAATATAAAAGGGATGGTGTTTGTACCACAACAAAACTGAGTTCAAAGTTGGTTGACAGCGGGCAGGATTGAAGCTGAACCTTTATTCTAATTCTGTTCTTTCATTTGAAGTCCAAAGTGTTCTTATTCCATAGATGTATTCAAGTCTTCATTTAAAAAAAACACTATTTTTTAAAAAGAGGATTGCATGGTATATAAATAAAGCTTGATTTTCTTAACTATATAGTATATTTATGAAGAGATGAGAGAACCAATTTAGAAACACATTTAAAGGTTCTCTTTGCCCTCTGTGGGAGGCTCTTTTATTTTATTAAACACAGTTATTGCAACTTACTATATGTATTGTGAAACTTTCTGCCCTCAGAATACTCACAGTCTGATTGAGGAGACAACATATAAGCAAGGATGTACAAACAAGAGAGAAAGATAGATAGATAAATAGATACATAGATGATAGATTGATAGATGATAGATGATAAATAGAGATGATGGATACAACTATACATAGATGATAGATGATAGATATGATCGATAGAAATATACATAGATGATAGACTGATAAATAATAGATGATAAAGATGATAGATATAGAGAGATAGATAAATAGATGACAGATGCATAGACAGATATATACATACACCAATAGAGAGATGAATAGATAGATGATGATTGATAAATAAAAGATAGATGATAGATTAAATGATAGATATGATAGGATGTAGAGATAGTTGTATGTATGCATGTGTATATATATATGTATTTATTATATTCAGGAAAATGTATATTCTATACATACTTATATACCTAGAAATGTAGCTGTTCCATCTGACTGAGGATTATAATAGGTACATAGCTAAGTAAATATAAAGTACAAAGTCCTTTTCAAAGGAAGAATATAATAATATTTGAGGAGCTTGAAAAGTCTTCATGTTGAAAGTGGTACATGAGATATATTCTGAAGGAAGATAAGCTCTCCATAAAGTCAAAATGTGAAGAAGTAGCATATTCCAGGCAAGAGGTTCTGTCTGTACAAAGACATGTGGGTGGGAGGTTAAATTGACTCTATTAGTGACAATGTTTCCTGTTTCCTCATTAACACCCATATCCTGAGTTTTTCAAAGACTTTCACTATAGATTGAAGGGACTGTCATCACTCCCCAAATGGGAAGTAGACTGAAATGATCGTCTCTAATCTCCTTTTAATTTCTTTAAAAGAGAAACTTTACAGCCTTTAGCCCATTCAGATGTAAGCAGACTGGCTGGCAGTCCTGCTTATGCCTATCTATGGCTACTGTGACTATTGTGAAATGGTCTAGTGCCCACACACAATCCCAGGAGCACAGTCTCCAATGACTGATGAAATGATGCCCAAATGCCACCCTCTCTAGTGAGGAGGAGGCTGAGGTCTGAAGCCCAGGGACACATGTGAGAATGTATTAATGAACCCAGGGGTCCCCTCTCATATACCTGAGCTCTCTCTAGGCAGCTCAGCCTAACAATGCATTTTACTTGCCTTTCATTATTTTTTTTTTTTAGTCAGGCACTGGCACGCTATCAAAAAATTCTGGCAAGACCTTTAAAAGCTATGCAAAACAGTGCTGCTGGGCAAATGAGCCACCAGTTCTTTCAGATAGGAGAGTGGAGCTTTAAATCAGGGAAGATTTCCCTTCCACAGCCCCCTCCCCTTGATTTTTGACCAAAATATTTATGAAAGGCGAAGGAGATATGATTGCATCATCTATGTACGTTTCACTGACTGCTTCTAAATTCTATTTGTGGATGCTCAAATTGGCAAGAGATGCATACTGTATTTCCAGATAATATAGTAGTAAAACCCAGATTCAAGGGTTGTTAATCTCAAACATATTATGGGATTGCAGAGCAACTAAGGTACTGAGTGTCTCCATTTTAATTACTAGGGTTGGCAGAGGAATCCAATTATGTCTCTGTGTCCCCAACATAACCCTCTCTGTCTTTGTTTGTTATCTTCCTAGGCTGAGTATGTATTGATCACCTTTTTTGTTATTGGTATTATTATTTTCTAGTTTCTTCTGTAATAGCTTGAAGGATATTTGAGAGGATAATTCATGCTTAAATACTTCCTCATCATACACTTGAGAGCCTGGGAATTTCAGGGTCATGGCTATATTGTTTTAGTCTCTCTTCCTGCACAGGTGATGAGCATCTTCTGAACCTAATAAGCAAGGCTCAATACTGGTGATGATGGGCATAGAGAGTTCAGTTTGACCTGTCCTGATGTGATAATGTTTAGTAAATGTAAATGTCATTTTCCAGAGCATTCTATAATTATAGTAAATACCAGAAGAATCCTATGCAGGGTGACAACAGGATCAGACTTTCTGAAACCGAATTCAATCCAATTTCCTTCAACAAGCAACTGAAAATACAAGATCAAAAGGCAACACTTCTATGGAAGGAAAAATGTATACAGATTAATGAAAGCAAAATATTTAAGAAGTTATTTGTCAGGCAATAGTGGGGTTCATAAGAACCGTGACTCCAAGGTTATGTTTTGAAGGAGATGGGGGTGACATAAAGGTGAGGGAAAGAAGGGCAACATACCAGTCACAAGAGACAGCCTAGCCAAAGTGATCAAAACAGGATATGGAATGTTACATACAAGGTAGTTTGTCTGGAATATTTCTGGGAATCTAGGAGGGAGTCATATTCTGCTCTCATCATATACTTCTGAACTCAGTATTTAACCTGCTTTTAGCTGTTTGTTCATGAAAATTATGCTAATTTGGCATTGTGAAGACGTGTCCAGAGTTATTTATCCACTTGTTGTTACTAATAGATACCGACACAGTTGTGACGTTAGTATATAAAAGCATGGGATCTGGGACCTTTTAAATCTTGGCTCTACTATCTACTAGAAGTGGGTGAATCATTTTACTTTTCTGGAACTCAGTTTCCCTATTTGTAAAACAGAAGAATTATTATTTATATTGTCTACTTTATGGGGTAGTTGTATCAAATGAGATTATGTAAAACAGTTTGAGACTATTAAGCTCTGCATAATTAAAAGATATACTACATTTTTCATTCATGCCTTCTCAAGAACAGCCTTAGAAAGCTGACTGATGATCTCAAAATCAGAAGAATTTGGGTTCCAGTCCTGCATCTGTGATACAAAATGGCTGTGTAACCCTGAGTAAGTCATTTAACTCTTCAGTGTTCCAGCAACTCTCTAAAGATAGAGGCTTTGTCCCATTTTATAACTGCACTAAGACTTTTGAGACACCCAGTTGGTGATGGCTACCCAAGGATAGCTGCTTTAAATGCTGATGATAATTTTAGCATAATTACAATTCTGAATAGAATATGAAGGGAAAACAAAAGTTATGTTTTATTGTATGATTTTGAAGATGTTGATCTTTAAAAATCTTACTCGTGGAAAAGGTGATGACTTTCAGGGGCAACAAATTCAGTGGATCTGAAATCTCATTAAGAGTTGGCCCTCTGGGGGCACAGGGAATAGGACACTGGCCCTGGAGTCAGGAGGATCTGAATTCAAATCTGACCTCAGACAATAATTGCCTAACTGTGTGATCTTGGGGAAATCACTTAACCCCATTGCCTTGAAAAAAACTAAAAAAAAAATGAGAAAGAGCTGGTCCTCTATCTAATAGTTATTCCATTGGGAGGCAGTGTCATGATTTACCTTGAGTAGTGGTCTTTGATTTAGAATAGAGCTATGTTCAAATCCTGCTCATAGTATAGATTAGCTGTATAATTGTGGAAAAGTCACTTAAACCCTTTAATGTCTCAGTTTTATTAATTGCAAAATGAAGATACTAATTCCTGTAGAAGGATTGTTGGGATGCTTAAATGAGACCATGGAGGGAAAAAGATCTTTGAAATCTTAAGCGCTATCCAAATATTTAGTGCCATCAGATTGCTCCCCAGCCCTCACATAGACCCTTGCACACATCCTGAATCATCATCTATACTTTGCTGCAATTCTTCCTCAAATCTTCTTCTGAAATCCACTAAGAGGCCTTCCTTTGCATCTTTCAATATGACAAGAGCACCAGTGCAGCCCATGGGCTTTCCCACCTGAGATCCCTCATTCTCACCACTGCCCAGAACTCACCTGTGTCCTTTTCCAGTCACTTATGTCCTTAATGATACATGGTTTCTTGCCTTGCCTACAACTGATAATTGATGATCTGCTTCAATCAGTTTACATCACCATACACAACCTAACCATCCTTTTGATAGCCTATAATATTTAATCTTTAGAGATTGCTATATTACAGACTTCAAAGTTTCATTAAAATGATGGCCTAAATAGCTAAGATCACTGGCCAGAAAGGGTCCAAGAGGCCTGAAATAAGAAGAAAAATTACTCCATTTATGATTATGC
This sequence comes from Macrotis lagotis, assembly GCF_037893015.1. Lineage (NCBI taxonomy): Eukaryota > Metazoa > Chordata > Mammalia > Peramelemorphia > Peramelidae > Macrotis > Macrotis lagotis. The sequence continues at coordinate 49,459,976 of NC_133663.1, read as the reverse complement.
TTGTTATACCTGCTGAATATATGTACCTGGCCAGGAGTGGAGGGGATGAGTGGAGACATAATTAAAGATGCAACAGGATCCAGATTTCAACCTATGTCATTCAACCCATTCATTTTACGGGTTTGCTCAAAGTTTTTCTGTCTTTTTGTCACTGACTCTGTCTCCATCTCCACCTCAATTTCTCTCTTTCTGTCTCCTATCTGTCTCACTCACACACATCCTGTCTCTGTCTCTATCTCTCTCTCTGTCTCTGTCTCTCTCTGCTTCTTTCTCTCTCTGAGCTTTTCCTTCCATACACTATGATTCATTGTGAAAATCCCTGGGATGAATACTAACTTAGCTGCTGTTACAGTCTCCTAGGTCTAGTTTCTTAAGGGATCTTAGAAAAGTTTTTTAGCCCATTGTATAGATGAGAAACTGATGATGACAAATATATAATGACTTGCCCCTGTCCCACTGTGTCAGATTGGGATCCGAACTCATGTCCTAAGAGTCCACCTTCAGGATCCTTTCTATTGCACCATGCTGCCTCTGAAGTCGATAAGCAGGTGCTTACCTATTGCCTGCTGTGTGGTAAAGCATTTCCCTAGGTTCCCTGGGGTCTAAAAAGAAGTACAAAATGTAGTCTTTGCTCTCAAAGTAGTCACAATCTAGCTGAGGAGAAAAAATGTGCATGTAAAAATATAATGTTTAACATAAGCATTATATATAATGGATGGTAGAAACAAAAGCAAAAACTATATATATATATATATATATATATATATTCAATAGATATATGAGATAAGATGAGTAAGCCTTAAAATGGCTTCTGAAAGATGGAAAACAATAAGGTAGATAAGATAGTACAGTGAGGTTCAGAAATAGAAGCTTATGGGGCATTAAATACACGAGTCAATTAAAATGGATCAGAAGGAGAAAAGATTGGAAAGGTTGTTTAGGTTACATAGCAGAGGGTCTTAACTTTCTAACTGGGACATTGATATGTTACTGGCCTGGTGTGGGAACCACTGTGAACTTTTGATCAGGGGACAATATGATGAAAGAAATCTATTGGGGGCAGGAGAAAGATGGGATGTTGGCATAACAGATTATCAAAAAAAACCCCAGAAAAACTAAAGAGACCAAAAGCAAAGACATATTTTGTGGTTATATTTTGTGTCCAAGATTGTACCTTAATCCCTTGAGGGTTACTTTTTCTAACAGTAAGTATATGATCTTTTCTTCCTTGATGCCACATTACAGCCTAGGGACAAATCTGAAATGTCACATACCTTGGACTATGCCAACATTTCTTAAGAGTTAGTAAAAAAAATTATTGTCAATTATATCAATAAAATCTTGAGGTTTTCTACTTTTCACTAAAATATTTTTAACAGTTTGCGGTAGGAGGGAGAAAATGGATCAAATTCTTTTATGATAATTTTTACTTTCATTCTTTATCCTTGGGCCCACTTTCTGTCTTTAGAACCAAAATGCTTAATCCTCACAGCAGTGGTGATGAAGATGGATGGTGTGTTGTACCCAGCATGTGGAATAATATCACCAAAGTAACATCTGTCTGGCAAAATGGTAACCATGGAAGAAATCCCCTGCATATCCCATGCCATAGGAAACATCACCACATTGATGACCTTAGGCACAATGGAATACTGGTCACATACCCACAAGAAAAACATTGCAAATAGGGAAACTTGTTTATTTGCCCAGACATTGAAAGTGGAGTGTGAAATGACATAGTGAAGATTGGGTAGTTAAAACCGATGACAGATTTTGCTACCCCCAAGTAAAAATGTCCCTTGTGCAAGAAACTTGAATATTGTGGGTGCAATAGATAACTTCTGAAATGTTTCCTATCTGCCAAAATGCTGTTTAGCTTAATTTACAACAGATGGAAACAGTAAGGGGAAAAATTGAACAAGAAAGGGAAGATACAATGTCAAACTGTGCTTACGGTTGGGAAGAAAAATTGGCAGATAAAAAATAAAAGATCTAAGCTAAATGCAATCCAGGTAATAAAATTTAAGATGACTTAACGAAGTCTTACAGTGATCATATCATTATGTGCAATTATCATATTTCTTGATTTCATAATTATCTATTTCTTTGAATGAAATAGAATATTTCCCCTGTGAGTTAGTCATTCTTTTATTTAAGACTAATATTGCAGAATTTTTTAAAAGAATCCCTTGTCCTTGAGTACCATTTTTAACTACCATGTTATTTCATTAGTTCTGATCATTTTAATCTCAAATTCTTTAAATTGAAGAATAATATTCAATTGTATTTCTATTTGGATTACTTCCAGAACTACTGCCTTGAGAATAGTGCATGGAAAACAAAATTGGCAAGGGATATGTTTTGTGTGGTCTTGTCCCCACCATGGCTACTTCAGTTGTTTTCTGTTAATTATAAATATGGAGGAATGGCTAGAAAAGGAATCTATTTGTGTTCAGACTGATTGTAATATATACTGGAAATTTTAGCATTTTTGGTAGATGTATCCTGATGCATTAGCCATTGGAAAAAGGGATCTCTTAACTTATGATCAGTAATGGATGATAATAGAGATCTGAAAAGGAAAGGAGAGAGAAACACAAAGAAACAGAAATAGAGAGAGAGAGACTGAGAAAAACAGAGGTAAAGAGGAACAAAGTGAGGAGACAGAGACTGAAACAAACAGACAATCATATCTCAACCTCTATCCTTATGCTCTTTTAGTCTCTCCTCATTGTCAGACATATGGACACAGATTTGCTGAGGGCGTATGAATATGTTTACTTCCTGTCTCCTCCTTTTTAATTGTTCTCCTGTTGTGAACCATGAAGAGTCCAGGTTGTTGAAAAGAAAATGGTAAAATAAGGTTTATCACATAGTCATAATGAAAAAGTGAAGAATAGGGGATGGAACTATCTCAGGTTGTATGGAAGTCTCTTGTAGTGTGTTGCTTCTGTCCTATTTCTTTTTCAATTTTTTTAAATCTTTGTATACCAATGCTTAGCACCTAGGACATAGTAATCATTTAATTGGATGCATGGTTGACTAACCAAATGAAGACATAGTTGATATAATAATCATATTTTTAACATGAAAGGAAACTAGTTAGGAGACCTAAATTGCTGAACTGAATGTCTAAATCCAAAGTCAAAGTGACCTTAACTGGCTAAAGAATGAGCTGAATGAAACAGAATAAAATATTTTATTGGTACATGCAATGACTAATTTAAAAAAACAATTGTGTAACCACAAGATGAAGGAGAAATAACTAGATGATCACTCAAATTAAAACCCACACATGCACACAGTCATCATACAGTATTTTTGACTGAAGTCATTTTATAAGACGATAATACTAGCTGACATTCATAAAGCAAGGTATTTTTTCCTGATCCTCATGAAAAACCTATCATGAGATAGAAAATAATGTTATTATCCGGAAAACCGAGGTTCAGAAAAATTGTGATTAGCCGAGACCAAAACATCTTAAGGTTAGAGAACAGATTCCAAGTAGAGCTCTGGAGATTCTATTCCTCACTGCCTTCATGGTATAATATGGCTACAATAAATAAACGATAAATAAATTATTATATCCATAAATTCATAAATAAAGCAAATGAAGGAGATGATAGGGTGTGTTAGTACACAGATCCATCTATGAATAGTCAAAGCAACAGAAGACATTTAGTTGGGGAAAGAAAATTCCTAGCGATACTATTACCGATGGGAATGACAAACAAAAGTGTGACTCTAGAAGGCAAAAGTTATGCAATTGTGTCTAATGAAACATCCAAGAAACATAGTTTCTGGGTAATTAATAATCAATTTAGTAATTATGACCAGCAAATAATCAACACATTGAGTTCAGTAGTTCCACCCAACAGGTGGAAATCCATTCTTATTGGTTAGCAGTTCTTGAGAAAATCGATTTTATAATGAGAGGTGGGCTTATTTTAATGAAAGCCTGAGAGGGAAGTGACTCTGATCAGGTCACTCTTGGAGAAAGAGATTTGTTTCCAAGGGGACCACACCTAACTCTAGACAATCTAAAGCAATCTGGACCAAGGGATCCATTTCCCCTCAGACAACTTAAAACAATGGAACTGGATTTACTTATATTAGATTCTCTTTCCATTTAATCAGAAATAAGATTTCCCATTTGCATGGGGTTCCACCCAAGATTGAGGAGACTATTAACCCAATTTTAGCATGAGTCCTGTCCTTCAAATACTGTCTTGACCTAGCTTTAAAATGAGGGAATAGAAAGGGAAAGAAATTCTGGATCCCCAAACTATTGGTAATTGGTTATTAAAAATCATTTTCTCAGTATATTGGTTCCGTTGTTCTATTTTACCACACAATTTACTAGGTTAACTGAGATATAAATTTTAGTTCAATTCAAGTAAGCCATTTTCACAATTAGGGATATTCATTACTTGAAGAAATTTTGACACAGATGATGGTCTACCATTGGTAGCATTTAAGCAAAGAGTGGATTTTATTTAATTGAGGATTTTTTAAAGGGAATTCATGCATTGACTAAGGGACTGGATCACTGAGTCTTTAAAGTAGCCTACAAATTTAAAATCATATGATACTCTGTTGCTAATTCAACATCATAAATATAGTCATATATTCTTTAAAATTCTTCTAATTCACTTCTACCATGAACAATGTTATATACTAAAGGATATAAAAGGTTTAAATCTGACATAATAAGCCCTGCCATTATGTAAGTTATAATCTAACAGATATGTGATCTAGACACATAACCATAAAACAAAATAACACTATAAAAATAAACTATACAGACACCATATAAATAAACTATTAAATAACCTTATATAGCTACACGACTTTTTTTTTCCCAGTCATGGATTGACAGCTCTCATTAACATTCTCAGGATTTTCTTTTTGTCTCTTCCTTAAGACCCTGCCTTGTTCAATGCCTAGGCAGAGTGAAAAATGACACATGTGTGGGAATCGGGAAACAATTCTGTTAAGCTACCCTTAATTTAATTTAAACCCTGTTTAGTTACTAAGTATCAAATACCTAATTTAGATGCTGTCCTTCAATTTCAAATTTGCATTTTTTTTCTAAAAAATACATATTTTTGTCAAACAAATTAGAAGATTCTTATATTTCTTTTCTGCCTTATATCCATTTACATATGATTTTCAGTAGAAATTATATTCCCTTAAAACTTTATTTTTGTTGGTTAATGATATATATTTTACAGTTAAGAACAGGTGTAAACTCTGACATCTGGTACATCCATCAGAAGAGAATGTCCCTGAGGCGGAGAAGGGAATATCAGTACATACTCAACACAATGACATTTCAGTCAGATAACTGCCCTTATATCAGGGCAGCAAATAAGAAAAATAGAGAGCATGAGCCAAGAGCACATAACCCAAAATGAAATACATATGTAGAGCCCCGCCATCATTTACAGGGGTTAGTGGCCTGATTCCATAGAGAAACTGAAGTCCATTTTAAAATGGAAAGATTTAACATTTAACAGCTAAGCACATAAAAAGGAATTCAGAACAGAAAAACTGACATCAATTGGAATGACCTTTCTCAGAGAGATCTTTTTCAGATTTTCCTTCTAGCTGTCTCTTTTCTTCTCTGCTCTCCCTTAGACCTTTCTTTATAGAGGATCCTCTCCCACCCCCACTCTTCTCACAGATAACCCCGTCTTTTGCCCTCTTTGGTCTTCTGATTCTGAAGCTACGATGGAAAACTTCAAGAATGATATTTCCACTTTGGTTTTGAGGACTTCAAATTTTGGTTCCAGGATTCTCAGCATTAGATGAGCGAGTGCTCCTGGGAGCTCTTGGGGAGTTGGTTCAAATGTGGGCAGCCTGGGAAGAGGCACAGTGAGGTCCACCACAGGTCATAGAGATCAGAGTCCTCAAACATCTTTTTTTGTTCCTTTTCTTTAATATTGTCCCTTCTACCCAGAAGGCCAAGGGATCCCAATCCATTCCCTTGCCGAAGGTCAAACCACATTTCATTCTTACTGCAAATGTGAGGGAGGAGGAGAAGAAGAAACTGGGACTGTTTAACTTGTAAGAGTACAACAGTAGGTTTAAATAACATGATTAACAAACACAATCAATTACTAAATATAATATATATAAATATATATGGTATAATATACAGATCTACACACCCTGATATGGTATGTATTTGTGTGTAATATATATATATATATATATATATATGTGTGTGTGTGTGTGTGTGTGTGTGTGTGTATATATATATATATATACATATACATATATATGAGTGAATCATGAGCAGAAGCTATTATCCCAAAATTTAATTTAGGAATTTCCTAACTGCAAATTCTAAGCTCTGGTAGGGTATTAATAACTTTTCAATGGATATTAAGCCCAAATAACATGAGAATAAGAATCTGTATGATTAAAGACTATCATGTTGTTCCAATAGAAGCTATGACAGAGAGGTAATGCTTGTGTCAAAATATAGAAAATTAAATCTCCAGAGAAAATAAAGGGAGGGAGAAGTGGGAGGTAGAAGAAGAAAAGGTCAAATTCTAAACTATCTCCTAAACCTTGTAGATTAAGAAAGGCCTTCAAGGAGTCAGGATCACCTCCAAGGAGAAGGAAGTACTTGTCAGTCAATTTTCCCAATCCAGTGACAATCAACACTATTTGTAAGATACCAGGACAGGGCAGGATATGAAAGGAAAATGGGAGAGGTACAATAATCTGCAATTTCAGAGATAAGATATAAATTCCTTCTGAATAGATCAGGGGCAGTTATGTGGTACAATGGATAGAACACTGACCTTGGAGGCAGAAGGACCTGAATTCAAATCCAGCCTCAGACACTTAATACTTACTTAGCTGTGCACCCTTGAGCAAGCCACTTAGCCTTGTTGCCTTGCAAAAAGAAAAAAGGAAAAAAAGAAAGAAGAAAAGATCAGGAATGGATTTATGGAAGAGGTGACATTGTGACTAAAACTTTAAAAAATCATTATTTTTTTAAACACAAAGAGATTGGCAGAAGAAAGCAGGAGAATAGACATTCTAGGTGGGGAAGACAGAATAAACAAAGTCAAAGAAATGGAAAATGTAGAGGACATTTTAAGGAATAATTTCTCATGAAAATTCATAATTGCTACTTTATGGAATAAAGAAGTAGAGAATAAGATTAGAAGAACAGGAAGTTGCAAAATCATTGGAGTTAAGGAAGGAGATGTCATTTTAAAAAGTTTGGATTTTATTCAACAAGAAATGGGGGGGCAAAGCTGTTAGATGTTTTTGATAAGGGCTATACAAAGTCTAGCCTATAGCTTTGGAAAATCTTTGTCAGAATAGTCTGAGATATAAGATGCAATGCTAAATATGAAGTCAGGAAGTGTGAATGCAAGCAGATAGATATAATCCATTACTTACAAATTTTAGCACATCTGGATGATAGTAGAAAGAACATTGCCTTGGAAGATCATAGATCTGAGTCTTATCTCCTACATTTCTTGGCCAAGCCTCTAATTTTCTCTCTATTAAAATGAAGAGATGGACTCAGTATTCACTAAGATTCTTTCTGCATCTTCTATTCTGAGGATTTCCTTTACTTTTGGCTACTTAAAAGTCATTGATGTTCCTGGAGAGCATGTTTTAGTGGAGTAGAAGAGAATATTTTAGGAGTCTCCTTCAATCCAGACAAAATCAGCTGTAAAGAAAGGCAAATAAGTCACCTAAGTTGCCTTGAGAATATTGCTGTTTGATGGACACTTGCTGGATAACCATCTTGCATAGAATCACACAGCCTCCATCTGTGCAGAGAAGGAATTTTTTTCATGAGCATCACTGTACGATGTTTCAAGGATCATCTGTGAAGCAAGTTCGTTGTTTGTTCTCAAGAGAAGCTGATGTTTATATTATTTGTACATGTTGATGAATAATTTTTGATTGCATGCATCAATAAGCATTGTCTAATTTTTATTTCCATTGCAATTGTTAGCATATAAAAAACTATCTCGAATCTAAGATCTCAATTTCCCTGTTTTTAAAATAAGAAAATTAGTGTCCTCCATCTCATAGGAGAGAGACCACTAAGTGATAATAAATTTTATTTTCTTAAATAAGATAATAGAAATAAATATCAACAAGTTAGTTTAACTGACCCATTTTGTTTTAAGCTCTATTTTGTAATTGAATTATTTTGAGCAAGTTGTTTGCTTATAAGTTGCTTTTTAAAGGAAGAAAACCATTTTTGTTATTATGATTTAGTAAATAATCTCAGTTCTTAACTGATCATTATATGGGGACCCTATAATCCACTACTCAAGAAAAAAGTCATAAACAACTAGTTTTTTTAATCTTATTCATTTTATCATTTGTTTAATTAATTACCAATCAAATTACATACTAAACAAATCAGAAATACCCTATAAGTAAAATTATAAGAAATCTACTACAGGCTTTAGTCATTAGTCTTCCTCTAAATTAATGATTGCAAGATGATCACAACAGAGATGGTGAGCTTGCATCAAATCAAGCAACTGATGAAAACCAAAGATAAAATAATTCAATACTACACAGAATTTAGCTTGCAGAGAAATCAGCAATAAAATGCCTACACAGATGGTAAATATTTTTCTACCTCCAGTTCTTGGTTACAGGTACCTACAGGTGTATCGGATGTTCAGGGAGAACCAGTTCCTTCAGTTTGAAGACTTGCCAAGTCCTTTTCAGGATTGTTCATTGAACTTTGGTTCCTGCCTAATCCTCTCTCACCGTGGCGCCAAGAAGCCTTAGCATATATAGCAAACACATCATGGGAAACTTTCTCGGCAGACAGGCTAAATTAGGTTGAGAATAATCAACAAAAACCCTTTGGTGAATTAAAGGGTGTTTTTCCCAAGCATGTGATTTTTCCCAGTGTGATGGGAAGATGAGAAAAAATTGTTACAATTACCATGAAGACGATATAGAGCTATAGAGTGCTATGGAGCACTTGGAGCTTGGCACCAAGGTCATGCACTGCATCTGAGGCCATTGTCAGTCATCTTGCATTTTATCTTGCCTTTGGACTCTAATGACTAAGGAAGAGGGAATCTGCCTTACTCTTCCTCATTGAAAATCAATTCATGCACAAGTTAAGACATCACTCCATGTCACTGGCTCTTTTTGAAAACAAAGGAAAAACAACAAAAGGTATTCATGTTGGAAGATTATAGAAAAAGTTATACTTCAAGGAGGTGAGGAGGAGCTTTCTCCTTCAGTCCAGACTAACTCATCTACAAAGAAAACAACTATGTTCGAGAATAACCTTCAGTAAGTCATTATTCTAAAGTCCCTTTCTTCTCTAGATTTTTGGCTTAACATGTTGGTCTTCATTGCATTTTGACTATGTATATTTGTTAAGAGATTTATGCTTTTCTTTTTTTTTTTGTTTCCAGTAGTGAGAAGGGATAAAAAGCATTTGCTTATTGATTGAAAAATGCAATTATAAGCAAAAATCTATTAGCTCTGATATTTGCCACTTTTTTCTACAGATCCCACCCCTACCACAATGACCCTAGAGCAAGCTTATTTTTACCAAAAGATATTTGGGTGAAGGAAGAATTTTAGTTTTTGGTCTTTCCTGTTTGCTTCAGGTTGTTTTTCCTGCCATATCTATGTTACTCCTTTTGCAAAGGATGTCATTTACCTAATCCATCCTGGGGGCTGCTTTTCCATTCCTATCTGTGTTCTTTGGCTTGAAATGATTCCTTTGGCCAATCCAAAGCATTCCAAAGTGCATTTCTGAGCATGAACTACATATCTATGTGTATAATAGTTTAAAACTGTGCTAAGATTTTTGGGAAACTCTGTATTTCCAAGGCAATGAACTGGGCATTATAAAAGATATAAAGTCAAGCCACAGTGATAAATAGTCACTGTCCTCAAGGAACTTAGATTCTCCTAAGGAGATACAACAGTAGTTGAATGAATTAGTAAATAAATGAATAAATGAATGGAAAAAAATCACTGGGGATACAATTTTAATATTCTATCAGTGGTTTTAAAGTGGTGTTTTTAATATTAGGAATGACAGAATGTATATTGAGTATGTGTGGGGGATGGTTATTACAGTCCTTGCTCTCAAAGAACTAAATTTTTAAAGTTGACAGAAATGTATACTGTGGGCCAGAGAGTAACAGGAATTATGAATAGGCTGACTCAGCCCCTCTAAGACCAGTAGCAGTCTTGATTTGATCAGTTTGTGTTTCCAGAACCAGAATGGTAGAGGGAAGAAAGGGTAACCACTGGGGGAACACAGTTAGTGAAGAAACTATGAAAGATATACCTAGAGAAGAGAGGCTAAAATGAAGTAAAGCTAGGGTTTTCCTGAAATCATGTTCCAGGAGAGGAGTTGACCAGTGACATAAGAAGAGGTACAAGATTTTTTTTGAAAAAGAAGAGAGCATGAATGACTGAGAAAGTTTTCTATAGAAGTTGGCAAAAGGCAATGAGTATAAGAAATAGAGGTGAGAAAAGAGTATATTCCAGATATGAGAGAACCTGTGCAAAGGCAAGTGGCCAGACGATAGAGTGTTTTATGAAAGGAAGAACAAACAGTTGGACCAAAGAATGCTAAGTTGGTTTAGAAACTAGTTAGACATGGCTTTAAAATTGCAACTCAACATTTATTAACTACATCACCACAGATGGATCTCTTAACCTACTTAAGACCCATTTTCCTTATCTGTAAAATGGTGATAATAAAACATATGTATATATATATATAAAATATAGTGTGAGAAAAGTTTGTTGTTAACCTTAAAGTAATATAGTTCACATTGATAAATAATTAATAAGAAATGTTCTTCTTTCATACTATTAAAGGCCTAACCACCTGTTCCACAGGCTCCAAAAACCACAAAATAGAGGTTCCCTGAATTAAAATTTGGAAATAATTTTGCTTCTTATCCCCTCATTCTCATTTCTCCCTACCTTCAAAATTCTGGAAGTATTTTTCTTTCAAGTTCCTGATAGCATCTCGACTTCTACAGACAACCTTTCATGATCTCCCTTAATCTTAATATCTTCCTTCTTTGGATTATCTCCTATTTATCTTCTCTACAGGATTATTTGTTTTTACTTAAATGTCTGCCAATATCTCTCCCATTAGATGTGAGGAATGTCTTTTACCTTTCTATATATCTCCAACACTAGAACAGAGTGATTTGTTAAGCATAAAGAAGATTCCAAAACTGTAATTCTGGTAAAAAAGATTGATTTCTTTTGAGAATACTCTGCCTTCAAATCAGTCATCTTGTCAACTTAGTAACTAATTAAATTTCCTAGGTATCTTTCCCTATGTTAATGACAAACTCAGAAGGACAATGTTCAGGATGCTGGGAGACTTGTCGTGCCTGGAAAAGACAACAAGAGATCAGATCATATTGTACAAGGATGAGTCTTTGAGGAGCAGTTTGAGCAACTTAATACTGTGCAGTTTTCATGGTCAGATCACAGAGGTTAATAATTCTCCCTAGCCTCTGTTTTTGCATAAAACTCAACTCTTCTTAGTTCAGGTATGATCAATACCTCAAATGACCATAACCTATAGGTTAGGGGTAAGATTTTCGAGAAGAAAATTTAAATTGTCTAACCCATGTTTTCTGTCATTTTATTTTAAACCTATATTTTTAAAGTTTCCTCAGTTTTAAGTTTAACTTTTTGGAACAGAATAGGCAATTAATAAGTCTTAGAAGCTTTGACTAATTAACTGATTGTACAGGTAACTGCAAGAAGAAGAAAAATAATTGCTCCAAATAGCAAAATAGTATGAAAGTAGAATATTTTATATTAATTAGGTATCATTAAGAAAAATATCACTTTAAGGTTAACAATAAACTTTATTACAAGTTTCAGAAATAAAGCCCTGAATTTGGAGTCAACAGGCTTGAGTTCAAATTCCTACTTTGATCCTTAATCTGTCTATGCTTATAGGTAAATATCTTCATCTCTAGACTTCAGTTTCCCCCTAAGGGGCACAGACTAGATGACTTGTGAAATGCTTTCCAGTTCTAAATCTAGGATTTGAATATAAGTAAAATTTCCCTTTTTAAGATCTAGACTTTTAGGAAAATTAATTCTGATTTAACTCTAATAAGAAATATAATTGATACAGCTTTTGAGGAGTTCTGAAATCACCTTCCTCCCATCTCTTCCACATGTTTCCCCTTTGGAAACACACACACACACACACACACACACACACACACACACACACACACACAAACCCCTTAGTTATGATGACAAAGACAAACTGTGACTATGGTAAATCTGGATAGAATTATCAGGTGTTAGATTAAATGAGACCCCTGTCTTGTTTTTCACTTCTTTCACAAACAATATGAAAAGGATTCTGCAAAAGACACTTGAAGACAGCTTTCCGGGGGGACAGAATGGCAATCTGGTCCAATGCAAATTAATAGTGCTGTTCATTAGCTGTTGAGAACATCTCCAAAAATAAAATAAAATAAAATATTCTTTGCCAGGGTGATTGGGTATTATCCTAATTTCCCTCTTTGTGCATGAGGGGGAGTGAGGGCAAATGCTAATGAATGCATACTGTGCTCGAGATTCGAGTGCCTACTTAGAAGCTTGCTCAGCCTCCCTGCCTGATCAACGATAATCAATTTCTCATGACTCTTTTGCCACCAACACGTGGACCAGAAGCTATTCCCATTGTAAGAGCTGATGCAGCCACCACCATCCTGAATGTGCCTGTGTATGGTTAAAGTCACAAACCCTGGCTCTGTCCTGGGACAACTTGGGGCAATGGCTACTCCAATCTCTCCAGGAATTGTTCTAAGATTGGGGAAAGGCTATTAATGGGACAACCAGTGGTGTAGAAATCTGTTTTCAAGTCATCAACAAATATTGAATCAGTCCTTTCTATATGTCAGATTCATTTCTAGAAAAAAACAAAATAAATAGATAGAAAGACATTGACCTCAAAGATCTTACACAAAACATGTGCTAAGATGGGGGAGTGACTCTCAGCATTATGGAGAAAGCACAGAGACATTCCTGAGGAGAGTTTTGAGAAGAATGAAGACATGACTAGTTGGATATTTTCTTTAAAACAGAAATTCTAGGATAAACATTTCAAAACATTTAAAACATTTTAAAAGTATTTATATTGACAGTTTTTAAGAGGACAACATAAACTATGATATTGAGAAATTACTGAAGATTCCTTAGGATCATATATCTAGACATGTAAATGATAAGTTTCACCAAATGATCCCAGAAACCAAAAGGGGATTTGTTTTAACTTCTTTCCATAATAACCAAACCTTGGATAGAGTTTAAATGACAGTCATGGGAAAATGTTGCCTGTAATAAGAGTTTCATGTAAATGATCACTATAACTCAGCTGGCTGATATTTAGGAAATGAGCTGAAGGATTTTCAAGTGTCTTTTGTTACTGGTCTAAGACCTTTCATAAGAGTGAATTTTTCCTTTAATAGGCATGTCATGGCAGATGAAAGTGGAAATGAAGAAACTAGAGTTTACTTATTTTATAATTTTTATGTATTCTGACTATGATGTTTATTTCTTTTGAGGGGTTGGAGAGGGATGCTACCAATTAGAAGAGTGTCTAATCTGCAGAAATTTTCTTACTCGATTTGGTAATAAAACTTGCCCTCTGAAAGAAGGGGGAAGGGGAGAAAGTCCTCACTTTACAAATAAGGAAACTGAGGCTCAGAGAGATTGGTTAGTAATAGCTGAACCAAGATTTGAATTAAAGTACTGTAATTCCACAGTTAGATGACTCAGTGAATAGACTATGAGGGCTGGAGTCAGAAAGACTTGACATCAAATCCTGCCTTACCAAATGTGTTACATAGTCTAGTCACTTATCTCAGTTTCCCTTAATCCATTGGGAGAAGGAAATGATGAACCCTTTTAAAATCTTTACCAAGAAAATCCAATGGACAGCACTGGAATACTGTGGTTCATGGGGTCATGAAAGAATCAGACACAATGGAATAATAATATCTGTAATTCTTTTAACTTATTTCCTGCTATCCTGTATGATCTCTCCTTACCCTATGTTTCAAGACCCTCCACTAATGGCAAGCCAATGAGACGCAGTGGTGCATTTGGAGACTGATGCTAAACTTAGACAAGTATAGGACCTACAGTCTGAATCATCACTGCTGATTATTCCCTTTGGGTAAGTCACTTAACTACTCTGGATTTCATTTTTCCTTATCTGTAAAAATGGGGGCATATACTAGAAAACATTTAAGCTTCCTTCTACCTCTATGTCTATATTCCCAAGCATATGATCATTCTCTTTGCCCATCTTCTACCCTTTTATTCTCTACTGTAAAATCTCCATTCTAGTCCAATTTCCTGTTAGCTAGATTCCCTGCTATCGGGAGTACATTCCAAGTTTCATCCCTGATTGAGGCTCAGGGATTCAACTTAATTTTTCCCCACAAAGATTGGATCAGTTTATTTATTAGGCTGCAACATCTAGAGGTAGGAGAGTTGTGGGTAGTGATTCCGGATTATATTCTTTACTCTGTTAAACTGTTGTTGCTGCAATGAAAGACTTCTTTGGATAGTGTATCACCACTATTTAGTTTATCAGACATTTTATCTCCTAGCCAGCAATCAATAGTAATGTGCTTTCTCCCTTTCATCCTCCTTGTAGAGGGTAGGTTTTATTATCACAAGAGAGTAAGAAAGAAGTAGCTTTCCCCTCCTGGGAAAGCAAGGACAGAAAAATGCTGCAGACCAGAGATTCTTCTAATTGGCAGCATCCCTCCCCAACCACTCAAAAGAACTAAATATCATGATCTGATTATAAAAGAAAAATTACAAAATAACAAACCCTAGCTTCTTCAATCTCACTCTAATTTCTTCTTTGACTTTCTCATTCTAGGAAAAAATCACTCTTATGAAAGATCCTAAAGCAGCAGCAAAAGCACAAATCTAAAAGTGCATTTTATAAATACCAGCTGGTTGAGCAGTGGTAATCATTTATATGGTTTTATGACAGCCTGTTTTTCCCCTGATTGCTGTTTAAACTACCTGCAAGATTCAGTTATTTTGGAAAGGGCTGAAAGCAGACCTCATTTTTTTACCTTCTAGGCCTATTTGGGAAAATTAGACATTTACCTGGAAGCTTAGCCAAACAATCCATAATTAAGCTGGGTGCTGAATGATCTTGTTCAACAAGGAATCAAAGTAGATTTATTTACACCCCCCCAAAAATTGAGGGTCTCCCCTCTGAGGAGGAAAGCATCCTTTGATCATTTTAGTAAAAAGTTCAGGAGAAAAATTCAAATGTGACATACAGGAAAATGAACATCATTTACCATTGCTGCACTTCAAAGCCTAATCAAACTTACAGGGTGCAATCTAAGATTCAAAGACATTATAATTCATGGATGGAGCCTTGTATATTCCTGTTAACTCTCCTGCCACTTATCAGTAATGCTTTCTTATATATATCCTGGGAAAATTGTTGGCTGTAAATAAAAAAATAATCCAACATCAGGGGAAAATAGAAGCACAGAAAATCTAACTTCCACTACAAGATGATTTTTTTAAGTCAAATTCTATCTGAAAGCATTTGACTGACTTCTTCCCAGAAACTCAAAATAATCTCTCACTGTCTGATTTTATGCCACACCTGCCCAGTTTGGTCTCCTTGTCCAGTGAAACCAGAACTATACATACTTAGTTGGGGTCCAGTGACCTGGCAGTAATAGTCTCCTTCCATGGTCAAGCAAACTGAAAGAACCTAATTGCTCAGCCTCAGGCCACTAACTTCTCAGAATATGAATGTTAAAGAACACTTAAGCACATGCTTGGATTATTTCTCCTTTAATGCAAATATTTTCATGAGTAATAATAATATTGATGATGATAATAGCAATAAATCACATTTAATCAAGATTGCCTTTTAGTATGAAAAATGTCCTTTTTAAAGTTTGGTTCACTGTGGGAGAATCAAGTTAAACAAATTTACTAAGAATATACACTTAATCAGGATTAATTAATATAAGCACATTTTTTCCTCCATCAGAAATGTCTTAAACTTTTGCAAATTGAAATGCTTTGTAAGAATGTTAGAAACACATCACAGACATTTTGTTCCTTTTCTATTCACCCAATATAGGACATATTTTAATGGGAGGAAATTTATACTTTCCCAGTCAGTCTCTTTTCCATTCATGGAGGATCTGTTTGTAGATTATACTTTAATGCTGTCCATTCTGATGCACAG
Source organism: Macrotis lagotis (assembly GCF_037893015.1). Taxonomy (NCBI): domain Eukaryota; kingdom Metazoa; phylum Chordata; class Mammalia; order Peramelemorphia; family Peramelidae; genus Macrotis; species Macrotis lagotis. The sequence goes on along the minus strand of NC_133663.1, from coordinate 49,443,694 downwards.
TAGGAGGACATAGCTAGGTATAACTATTCTTTCCCCAGGCATTATTTGGGTAGCCCAATAGATAGATTGTATGACATCACTGGTGTGACTGTGAATATAATGTAAAGGTCATTCTTGACTTTGATCTGAGGTCCTGGTGAAACCCAGGTATTATGCACCAATCTGGGGGGTTTATGCACACTGAGCCATAGAATCCATTTACAAATGGGATTTCATTGTCAATCAAAGAATTAAGAGGAATTTTACTTTGATGCAAAGTTAAGAAGAAAGCTTTTAGCTATTCCAACATTAAGTACAGATGAAATTAGGTGAGATGCACGTTGTTTTAAGTGTGTCGACATTGTTTATTTTGATTAATATATTGATATTCTAATATTAATTATAAGAATAATACCCAACCTCTGTTTTTGCATGGATAACCATTCTTCCTTCCTGGAGTAGACATCTTGATCAATCTTGAACATTCTGCAAATTGTACATTTAGAAAGACATTATACATGATGTCTTTCCTGATTTCCCCACACCCCAACATATTAAAGTTCTCCCCCTCTTGAAATTTCTTAGTATTGTGATTACTGGTGTCCTAATTAGATCACTCTGGTGGTATGGGTGCTTCTTAAGGGAAAAGGATAACTTCATTCTGTCTTTGTATCCCCAGTAGGAGACAAATGATCCTAGTAGGCCTGGCACCAAGAAAGCACTTGGTAAATGTTTGCAGATGAAAAAAAAAGATAACATCAATATACCTAAGATGACTTTTCAGGGAGCCTCTTTGGGAAAAGTAAAGTGTTCAGGAGGAAGTAGTGATTTTTTAAAGTTTGGTTCACTATGGCAGAATCAAGTTAAACAAATTTACTAAGAATATACACTTAATCAGGATATTTTTTAATTTTTTTAATTTTTAATTTCCCAAGAAAACATTACTGATAAGTGGCAGGAGAGTAAACAGGAATATACAAAGCTCCATCCATGAGTAGTGATATACCACTCCTTTTTTTGTACCACACATATCATTAGTTGAGACAAGAGTTTTCTTTGGGTATATTAAATCCCTTTCCCTCCTTCATTAAAGTGGGATATTTTACATTTCCAGTAAGGATTTTAGACAATAAATAGTATATGATCTTCAATTAATCAACCAATACATAATACTTTCATATATCACTCAATTGACAAGTATCTAATCTTTGGTCTGCCCAAAAATTCTTCTAATCCCTGGGGGACACAAATATTAAAAGATGAAACAAGGAATTTGCAATCTAATGGAGAAGAGGATAGACAGTTTGAGATCTTAACATAGACATAGACACAGACATTGATGTAGACTGAGACAAAGGGATCAGTATAGTCATAAACTTTGATATAGACATAGACATAGTTATAAATTTGTTAAATGGACCATTCCACAGACCCCTGCACAAAATGACTTTTTTTTTACTTGCCCCCAGATGTGAAAAGGGAGAGAGGGCAGAAATAGGGGGGTGCCAAGCACCTGTAGAGTTGACAGCACATAGTTCAAGGACATATTGGGATCAGGGAAAGGATCTCCAAGCCTAGATTTATGTTAGAGAGACACACACAAGGTTGGACTTTTACTTGGAAGTTTTTTGGTTTTCCTTTGATGAAGGGTTGGGAGACTGCAGAGTGCCAAACAAGGGGGTAAGATCAGACAGTAAATTTGACATAGTTTTGTTTTGCTTTTTTCCCCTGGCATACTGATTTCAAGAATTTTTTAGGTAAAGTTAATTTATTTGAATTTACAAAAGCAAGAAATATATGTTTGAACATCCATATTTATATAAATAATGTGTGAAAACATGATATACATATTAATTGAAAATATTTATTGGAATGGATTGGACTTGCAGGTATTACAGGTATCCAGTGCAAAATAAATGTTAGTTATATATAAGATAGAGAGGAAGGTAACTAGAATAGAAGGATCAGAAGAGTGTTAAATTAGTTCCTGTTGAGTTAAAAAACAGTCAAAAGGAATATAAGGATATGAAGGGGAAGGGTTTATTCAAAACCATAGGACTGCTAGGGTAAAAGGCATAGTTGTTCTTATGAAAAAATGATAAATAGCTCTTATTTATAGTTGCTTTTCTTTTCCATAGAAAAATAATTTTTCCATGAAATAGTCATTTTGGTTATTTTATTGGCATTTGAGGAACTCTTTAAATTAGCCCTAGATTTATCTCTCTTAGAAGCACTCTTGTTGTATTGAAGATCTTCCTCTAAATTTCTCTTTTTAAAAAAAATTAATTTCTTTCCAAGTACATGCAAAGATAGTTTTAAATATTCATTTTTGCATGATTTTTGAGTTCCACCTTTTGTCTCCCTTCCTTCTTTCTCCCTCTCCTCTTGACAGCAAGTAATTTGATATAGGTTTTACATATATAACTATGTTAAACATATTTCCATATTAGTCATGTTCTCTATATTTTTATATTGAAATACCACATACCAATAGAACATTGCCCTTCCCTTAGCAACAAGCCCATCTTATTCACTCAGATTTTTGTCCAATAAAATCCCCTATGTCACTACTCACCCATTTCTTTATTACAGTATATATTCATAGCCACCATCTACTTCTCCATTCTACTTTCAGTAACTCACAATTTTAATGCTTTGGAGACTAGGGATCATGATGTACAATCATCCTCCATATTCAAGAGAACAATGATGTTAAAAAAGATGAATTTTGGTTCAGAGTCAAGGTTGAGATCATTATAGGAACTATACTATTACTGAATGTTTTTCCTTTTCAATTCTGGACCTAGATCATTGATTTTCTACAATATCTGTCTAATATGTCTTGCCAAAATATTATTAGTAGCTAATTTCGAAGTCTCTTGGTGGTTAACCTCTCTATAAGTTAGTCATTAGAATATCAACCCTTCTTGTTGAGACCATATTGAAATTCTTCCATCATGATAGACTTTACCAAAGGTATGTTGCTTTGGCACAGAGCTCAGAGTGATCTCCCCATGATACCTCCAGGCATTAAAGCAAAGCTTCAAAAGTAAAGGCTACATATTATCTTCATTAAGGGTAGGTTTTGTTATGTTTATGCTTGGGGTATTATGTCACTGACTTTTTTTAAGCATTCAGTCATGACATCTGAGGTGGAGTAGAGGTATTTTTTTATTTGTTTACTCTTTTATGGAACTATGGATCTACAGTTGGAAAGGATCTAAGAAATAATTTAATCCAGTATCCTTAATTTACAGATGATGGAACTACGGGTCAGGAGGATTCAGTGTTTAAATTCAAATGGGTAGCAAACAATCAAATGAGAAATTTGAACTAAATCTTCTGGCTCCTAAATCATTATTCTTCCCATGTGATCATAAGTAGCATTTTTTTTGCTTCCACATGAAGATCCCTATATCTTTTCATTATTAAATAATTGCTTCCAATGTTATTGAAATAAGTATCAAAAAAGTAATGTATAAAACCTTTACTTTATCTAGAATTTCTTGGAAAGTAAAGATATTATTAATTTTGTATATTATCTATACACACCTAAAAATAAGAAATGTTTTCCCTTTATTTCTTTGATTTTTTTTCTAGTTATCAGATCTGATTTAAAAAATATTTCCATTAAGGTGCATAATTTATTCATATTAATAATTTCCTTGATAAAAAAGGAGGGTATGTGAAAATCTCTACTATCATTAATTTTAAGCTATTTCTTAAATTCAAATAAATTTACTAAACATTAAGTACTTTTTTGCATACTAAGTACTGTGCTAAACTCCAATGATATGAAGAAAAAAATGAAATGCTTACTGCCTACAAAGAAGCTTGAATTCTCTACAGGAGAATATGGGATTGTCTTACTTTAAAATGAAATAAAATAAAGAGATATATGCAGGATTGGTGTTTCCCTTTTGTGAACTTTACAAAAGAATTTTCATAGGTGCATGTATTTCATAACTTTTATTCTAATCCCCTTGCTTTATTGATCCATCCCAGTTCCCTTTCCTTATCCTTTAGGATCTAGCCTATCATAATAAGAATGATGTTCAAATTAAACTTGATAAATGCTAGACTTCCTTTGGAGGTGACTTTAAGCTTTGAATTTCTAATGGGAAGCTAGCTTAAAACTGGGACTTTTGATTAATTTGGCCAAGAAAAAATGGCAGGGCATGGAGGTGAAATACTACCAGATTTCATAGGGCACTAGAAATTCTCAGAAAAATATGTTTTGTTTTATTTTGTTTTAAATTTACCTTTGTGCACAAAAGCTTTGATAATGCTAGTAGGTATTACTGTGTGTATGGGGGGGGGCAGGGCAGGGCTAGAGAGGATCATCTGTTTCTTCATCCTTTATACCTCCTTCTTCTGTTTGTGAAGGGACAGAGCTTAATTCTCATAAACCCTCCCATTTGAGGTAGGGATAGAGTGTTTAGGGTATGTCCTCTTTGATATCTTCTCCTCCTTTCTTCTTCCTTCCTCTGTCACACTGGAGACTGGGAATTCAATCAACAGCATCCTGGTAAAACCATTAGCTAACTTAATACTATGGTTAAAATAATGGTCCTCGGGTTCACATAATTTCTATCTCTTCTATCTTATGGAGTTTATATCACTTGAAAAATTAATAACAAAATTATAATAGTTCAAACCCCCATTTAAGAAAATATCTAACATTTTGATATAAGCTTTCTGCACTAATTTAAATAGTATTCCTTTCTAACTACTCTCAGAGATTTTCTCCACTTCTTTTTCTTTGCAAGGACTACTCATACATTGCAAGGCTACATGACTGATTCTGATATTTTTACATGTGAAATGAAATCAGAATATAGGGAACAGCTTAGATAAAGAAATTAAAAGAGTATATAATAGTTCGTGTAACAGAAGAGACATAGAAATAAGAAACTAGGGAAAGAGTGGACCTTTTAGCACTTCCTCCAGTTATTGAAGAAACAATTGCTAACAGCAGCCTCAGTTGAAGATATTATTTCTAGATGCCTGAAGCAACCTGACAATAAAGTGTGATCAATCTTATCTGTTGAAACTCAATCTCTTTGTCTCCCAGTCTTTCTGATTCTCTGTCTCTGTCTCTCCATCTATTTCTTTCTATCTGTCTGTCTGTCTCTCTCTGTAGCTCTCTGTCTCTGATTCTGTTCCTCTGTCTCCAACTATCTCTAACTTTGTCTCTGCCTCTGTCTCTGTCTTTGTCTGTCTGTCTGTCCCTGTCTCTCTATGTCTATCTGTCTCTGTTTTTCTGTCTTTGTCTCATTCTCTCTGCTCCTGGCACTCTTTGTCAATCTCTTGTCTCTCTTTCTGTTTTCTGTCTCTGTTGTTTCTCTGTCTTTGCTCTGTCTGTCTCTCTGTCTCCCTCTCTCTCTCTCTCTCTCTCTCTCTCTCTCTCTCTCTCTCTCTCTGTCTGTCTCTCTGTCTGTCTCTCTCTTTCTCTCTCCCTCTCTGTCTCTCTCTTTATCTTTTCTGTCTCTGTCTCTCTCTCTCTTTTTCTCTCATAATTTTTCCCATAGATGCCACTAAAAACTTCCAGATGACATCTAAATCTTGCTGACTTAAATACCACAATAGTTCATAAATCTTCTCAAGGCTGGGAAGGAACACTTGCTCTTCTGAACTACAAATCCCAGAATGCCAACCAACTCTCAAATTCCTGATATAGGAGAACATATCTAGGGAACTAAGGAAAATATGAGAACGTCACTTAATTCTAGAAGGAAAGGTGGGATCATTCTGTGAGGCTATAACTGTTGTGACCAATTAAGTTGATTAACTTAGATGTTGATGACTAAAGCAAAACAGTCCTTCAAAGAATAGGAACCTGAAACAAGAGCCAGATTGCTACAAAAAAAGGAAGAAAAATATCTTTCTCTCTTTTATTGGAGGGGAGGGGGAGGGAGAAGAAGAGATCTAAGAATTTTTTTTTAATTTCATAAAAAGTAGTTTTAAACTCTTTGGAAAAATAGGTGGAGACAGAACTCTGCCTAACTCTTTCCATGACATCAATATGGTGCTGATACCTAAACCAGGAAGAGTTAAAACAGAGAACAAAAATTATAGATCTATCTCCCTGATGAATATAGATATAAAAATCTTAAATAAAATCTTAACGAAATGATTACAACAAGTTATCATAGGATAATACATTATGACCAAGTAGTATTTATCCCAGGGATGGAGGGTTGGTTCAATATTAGGAAAACTGTTAGAATAATTAATTATATCAATAACAAACATATCAGAAATCATATGATTATATCAATAGATGCTGAAAAAGCTTTTGAAAAATACAGCACCCATTCCTACTAAAAACACTAGAGAACATAGGAATAAATGGATTGTTCCTTAGAATAATAACAGTATATACCTGAAACCATCAACAAGCATTATATGCAATGGGGATAGGTTAGAGGCATTCCCAATAAGATCAGGGGTAAAACAAGGATGCCCATTATCACCACTACTATTCAAAGTCATATTAGAAATGTTAGCTTCAGCAATAAGAGAAGAAAAAGAAATTGAAGGAATTAGAATTGAGAAGGAACAGACAAAGCTTGCAGTCTTTACAGATGACTTGATGGTATACATAGAGAATTCAAAAAAATCATCTAAAAATTACTAGAAATAATTAACAACTTTAGCAAAGTCACAGGATATAAAATAACCCCCCATAAATTCTCAACATCTCTATATATGACTAGGAAGATGCAGCAGAAAGAGCTAGAAAGAGAAATCTCACTCAAAGTAACTTCAGACAATATAAAATACCTCGGAGTCTACCTGCCAAGAACAATTACAAAACATTTATCACATAAATATAGTCAAAGAATTGTGGAGTTTGAACAAAGACCAAAGACTATTACCTTCGATTTAAAAAAAAACTAAACTTTTATCTCATTATGTAACTTTGCCATCTCTTATACTTTATTTTTATTCCTTAAGGATATGATTTCTATTGTCACATTCAACTTAGCTCAATGCATACCATGGAAATAATGTAAAGACTAACAGACAGCCTTCTGTAGGGGGGTGGGGGTGGGGGGAGGGAAGCAAGAATAGGGGAAAATTGTAAAATTCAAAATAAATAAAATCTTTCTTAAAAAATATACAATGCAGACATTATATAAAGCATCTCCTGTGTTCAAGATTCTCTACTAGGTATCAAAGTTAAAGGAATGGAATTGTTTTGCTCTCAAAGAGAGTTCATTATACTTGAATTTACAACTTGGACATAGGTAAATATAATACAAAGAAAAGTGATGACAAGGAGAGGACTAAGGACCAGACACATCAGAAAAGTCTTTTGGAGCTAGTGGCCCTGTTCTGAGCTTTGAAGAATGATAATGATTCTGAAAAGCTGGGATAATAAGAAAGGTACATAAAGGAAAGAAGGTAAGTCAAGGTATGTTAACAGAAGAGAGAGAGATATCTTTGAGTTTGTCCTAATGACTCATTAAACTAGCTATCAGAAAAAAAAAATAGCATCTTTTATGGGGGAAGAGGAAGCTAGGAAATTTTGTAGCATTAGGCAATGGGAAGGATTTACCAGGTCTAGATTGGTTGCTGCAGATTAGAGCATAAGGACCCTGAGTGTTATAATATTTCAGGAAAAAAAGACAATAAAAGGTTTAAGAATATCAAAGACAAGGGCAGCTAGGTGATACAGTGGATAGAACACTGGCCCTGGAGTCAGGAATACCTGAGTTCAAATCTGGCCTCAGACACTTAATAATTACCTAGCTGTGTGGCTTTGGGCAATCCACTTAACCCCGTTTGCCTTGCAAAAAATGGAATATCAAAAGCAAAATGCCTATACCTATGCCTAAATTATAGTTATATCTTTTTGGAAGGGGTTTTACTTTGCAATTTTGCCTCTCTATTCATCAGTGATATTGGTTTATATATTTATTACCAAAATAGTCAAGCTATCAAATGGATAAATAAATAGGCTAGATAATATAACAAATTTCCTTTGGGAAGCAAGAGAAATAAAGAGGGGGGAGGCAAAGAATTAAGTTGGAACTTCCAGACTTCAAATTGAAACTAAAATTATCAAAAATGTTTGATATCAATTAGCCCAAGGTCCAATCAACACAAGAACATAAATTACTTGAGGATGTACTCCCTTTTTACACGAAATGTAGGGAAAGCTAGAAAACAATTTGACAAAAATTAGGTTTAGATTAACATCTACACTACATACATTCTCTTCTATATCCTCCTTCCTATAGTTCTTTTTTCTTCTCTTTTCTCCCCCCTACAATTCATGGTTCCAGAACTCATAATTAAACTTGTCCAGTTATTGATATGTAATTCAATTAAATTCTGAATTTTAATATGCTTTTGTGAATTGACTTAGAAATCTAATAATATAAAATGAGTTACAGAAAGAAAGGGTTCAGAAATTCAAGCAAATAATCTAAAATGAATTTTTGAAATATGTTGTTTCTAAGGTGAGTATGACCTTTCCCCTATGCTTCCCAAGTGCAACCTGAATTTGCATGGTTTTTATGGGAATAGTGAGAGATCTGAACTTGCTTAATTGAATCTTCTGTGACCTACAATAGTTATTATACAATGGCAGCATAATTATTAAAAGATTACTTTGAAGCATTGACCATAGAGCAAGTTTTCTCCATGCACCCAACCAATAACAGAAATTAGTTTTGCTCTTGAGTTAGTTAGGAAATTCTGAGATATTTGTAGAATGGCTTCTTATTTGAATTTAAAGAACTATGAAATTTGAGATTGAAGGAAAGCAGGTAATTTCTATTTAAAATATGAAATAGGGATGGCAGGAGCTAAAACTATCCATCATAGTACCTTTGGTGTGTGAGTCATTTATTCATTCATTTTATTGACATTAATATATCATGAAAACTTGTCACCTATTTCCCATCGGCTATTTTATTCCTAAAAAAGTTCACTTTTAAGGCAATTGTCATTTAATACCATATTCCATCATATTTTTATATGTAATATGGCATATGTAATATCCCATCATCAATTTATATGTGGTAGAGAATAGCGCCTTGAATAATATTCTTCTATCAGCAGTCAGAGTAGCTTGTAATGTCACTTAATTTTTCTGACATCACTAATAAGTTCCAGACTTCTGTCTTGTATTTTGACACCCCCCGTTCTACTGTCACATCTCCTATTTAAATGCCCCTTCTTTCTCTTCTCCTTTAATTGATTCATTTATTGCCTTCATTCAAAGTCATTTTAAACATTCATGTTATTTTGTTTTATAGCAAATGAGTCAGCATTTATCAAATATAACCCATAGCAAACTCCATTCAGTTGCACCTCCCTATCATTCTTTTTTTTCAAGGCAAATGGGGTTAAGTGGCTTGCCCAAGTTCACACAGCTAGGTAATTATTAAATGTCTAAGGTCGGAGTTGAACTCAGGTACTCCTGACTCCAGGGCCTGTGCTCTATCCACTGCACCACCTAGCTGCCCCACCTCCCTATCATTCTAATGTAATCCCTATGCTCTCCCTTAGGAAAGACACCATTGGCATCATTTTCTTCCCATTTGAGTCCTCATGGCTGAAGTCTGGATCTTGGAATTGAAAGAAGAGATATTTACTCCTAAAGGTCTTGTCTATACCATCAGACTTATAGAACCATAATTTAAGCTCAGAAGAGAAATGACAGCTTGAAGTTCAAAAGATCCTGGGTGCCCACTCTTAGTTTTTCCTTTTCCAGCTAGGAAAGTGAAATATCTTAGTTTTCTCAATGTGGTCACTTCACAGCACAGGAATTCTGCAACTCAAATATTTATTTTTCTTTGAAGACCTATTTTAGTGAGAAATTGATAAGTTCAAACTTTAAAATTTTCAAGACTAAACTTTGCCTGGGGTTTGAGGCACTGGCTTTGGGAAAACTAATGATAATTCTCTTTTTCCCTTTTCTCCTCCTTCCAAAGTCCATTCAGATCTACTTTTTTCTCCAGGCATTGTGCATCTTGGGAAGAAAACAGGACAAATGAAACTCCATCAAAACTGTACTGGCATAGGGGCGGCTAGGTGGCGCAGTGGATAGAGCACCGGCCCTGGAGTCAGGAGTACCTGGGTTCAAATCTGGTCTCAGACACTTAATAATTACCTAGCTGTGTAGCCTTGGGCAAGCCACTTAACCTCATTGACTTGCAAAGAAAACCTAAAAAGAAAAAAATTGTACTGGCATAGGTTCCCAGTGGGATAGATAGATAGATAGATAGATAGATAAAATGAGAGATATATATCTACATAAATATATATGTATATTATATATGTATTCATGTATTTAAAAATATATATATATTTATATTTAAAACTCAAAGATAATGAGTCTAAGGAAGCCCATCATCAGAAATTGACATTCTTTTGAAATACTCTAAATTAAAATAATGGATTTGACTTCTCCTTTTCTGTAAGATTTCTATTTTCTTTCCCTTCCAGCTTTCTCTGGAAATGATCTCTGCTTCTTCCTGAGAGGAATCAAAGGGCAAACAGGGAGCTCTGTTGCTGCAGCTGCTAGTAGGAGAAAGGGAACTGAGGTGCAAAGTAAGATTTTCTCTCCAAGAGTAACCAAATAACCTGCAGTCATCTACGCATAACAGGTGGCCCTAGGATCATGTGACTGCAGTTGCTGTTGCCACTTAGTTTTAACTATCTGAAAATAAGGACATATATTGGTTTTTAAAGATTGGGTAGGCAAACATACACATAAATATTACAAGTGACAAATCAGTCACCTCTGCATAAATGAATATCCATGATTTCCAAATTCTCTTATAGGACATTTGAGTGCCCACTATGGACAAAGGAAACATAGCAGGCAACTGTGGAATGATGTATGCAAGATATATACCCTACAAAAAAGAGTCTAAAATCTAGGTAAGAGACAAGACCAAATGAACACAAAATTTAACTATCTAAGTCAAAGCCATTCAGACAAAAACACCACTAATGCTACCAGGGTACTCCCCATTCCAGTCTCTGTTTTCCCTACCAACCTCCTTTTCCTAAGTGACTCTAATTGAGTTTCAGTAGCTCAGCTCACGGTCATGCATGTAATATGATTTTTTTTTGTTATTCTTGTAGTGCTACTCGCTAAAAATGAGAGATTTGTTGCAGTGTTTCACGGCTCTGGCTTTGACATTCATTTCCAATTCCCTAAACCAGCAATGGAATCTTTAAAATCTGTAAGATAATACAGTAATCCAAGTGGAAAGTGCTTTCAAAGCTCTTTGTAGTTGGGAATAAGACTTTATTAGCAACAACTGTTCTAACATGATGGATGGACTTGCAAGAATACCTATGGGCTTAAAACATCACGATTAGTATTTTCATGAACAATTCCCTAAGTGACTATCTATAATTTAATACACCTACTCTTTCCAAACACACTGTTTTACCAGAGGTTATAAGCTCGCTATACCTTTTAATGAGAAAAATGTCCTTCTTAAATAGCATGTAAATTACGCAAATCACAAAATGTTAGAACTGAAAGCATCCTCAGAGCCTCAAGTCAACCCCTCTATTCCTTTTAACTACAGATACACTTGACTTCCCTGAATGTCTTTCTGAAACATCATCTGCTAAACATGTTTCTGTTAATTAAATTGCATTATCCTATTGATTTACATGATTAAATTAGAGATGTATTCCCTTGGGCAGGAGTTAGATCCTCAAATAAATGAAAATTTTTATTTGATAACTGTTGAAAATCTTTGAAAGTCACATATTCAGGGAAAATAGCTTTATGATTTTAAAAATAACTAAAATGCATCAATTTGTGCTTTGGAAATTATCCATCATCATTTCTAAAATTAAATTAACTAGTTAATCTATCAATCAGAAGCATTTGTTAAGAAGTTAACCAGGAGCAGTACCAGTTGCTGAGACCAAAGGACAAAACTAAGATTGTCCCTGTCCTCATGATGCGTATATTTTATTAGAGAAATAACATGTACACATCGATACATATACTGAATATGTACAAGTTAAATGCATCATGATTTTCTCGGGGGGGGGGGATGTACACAAATATTGAAAGCAGAATTCGAACTGAACTTTCAAAGATCTTTAATTATAGTGAATCTACTGCCTTATCTGTTGGAAGAGATTGCCTAGGATGGGAACTTAAGCCATTTTAAAATCTCTAACTGAAATTTGGATGAGGATTTTCAGAGTCATGAATCACAAGGCTCCCATACTACACTGACTTTTTTTTAAATAGTGTAGGCAAGTAAAATTATCTTTTGGTAAAATGGATGTACTATTATATTAAACTTAAAACACCATTTTTAATAAAGGCTTTAGCTTGAAAGTACTTTATACATGATCATATTTCAGACTATTAAACAATCTAGATTTGCACACCAATCTATTTGTTCCACCATTTGTTTTCTCTTTTTCTTTGACGATATTTTATGGAATTTCACTGGTTAAAATCTGGATTGGACTGGTTGCCTTCATGGAAAGAAAAAAAAATAGTGGCACTATAAGTATCATGTTTTCTCTGGAAAGATAGTTAATTCCAGCTGTTCTATAGAAGATAGAATTGTGTTCTTCAGGACTAATAAAAGCCATTGACTGAAGGAACAAGAGCAAGTGTCCCACTAGACACAAAGAAAGTGCTTCCTTTGCCATTAGGTTCTCAATGACCGAAATGATGAAAAAATATTTTCTAAATCATTCTCTTTATTTTTATAGATGAGCTCATGACCTTTCAGGCTTTTTCTTTCTATGGAAGGGTTATTGTGACTTTTATAAAACAATTTCTCTGAAATATTACATCATTTTATGATTGAAAAAATCCTTTATTTGACAATTTTCATCCTAATTTTAGGTTTTTGCTCTCTTGGTAACTCATGATCTCTTTCTGGCAAAAGTTTAACAGTTCATGCTGATGCTAATGAAATGATTATACGGCTCTCTAAAGGGAATGACCCTTGGAGACTACTTAGAAGCTTCAATGCCTTCAGTAGACTACAGTGACTAACTAATGGAGCAAAATTGGGGGTAGGAAGCATATTATAAAAGTTCTAAATGGTTCTACACAATCTAGTAATTCACTTAAGGGTGCAATTCAAACTTGGCCTATAAAGCCCTATGTGAGCTCTATTTCCCTCATCACAGCTTCAATGATTTTTCGTTTTCTCTGATTATGAAAGAAGCAGGAGGCTTTGACTCTGAGATGGTATTCTCTAGAATTTTTTCAATGCATGCGCGAAGACCAAAGCATCGTGGTTCAATCATACCTGCCCTTCAATTCAGAAAACCTCAGTTCTAGTCCCAGCATTGGCACTGATTAGTCATATTACTATAAGTAACTCATAAAAATTCTCTGTTCCAATATTGTACTTTTATAAAATGGTTCTTTCTTTTCTAATTCAAAGATTTTTGTGTGAAAATGAAATCAAAAGGTCCTTTGTAGACTATAAAATTCTTATAAAATGAAAGTCATTATTATTTTTCTCTTTTATTTATTCATTCAAAATGTGTATTGACTCTCAACTATGTTCACGGGATTGTGTTATTATATCCTAGGGGAGTTGCAAAGACAAACAAAAATCACAATAGTGATTTACATATATGATCTCATTTGATCCCCTCAAAAACCCTGCCTAAGTATTATCCCTGTTTTGCAGATGAGAAACCTGAGTTTAAATGACTTACCTAGGATCACATGATTTCCAAGTGTATGAAGCAGGATTCAAACCCAAGGGTTTCTGACTCCATGCCCAGTGTTTTAGTCATTTGGTCACCTAATTGAGGGTATAAGATCTGATCTCTGTTCTCGGGGACATTATAGTCTAGAAAAGAAAGTTATGGCATGTATGCAAATAAATATATTTCAAATAGTATGACGACCTAGTTGTATAAGTACATAAGGTAATTATATAAGGAAGAAGGGATAATTCACTTTCCTCATTTGGACAAGGGACTCAGAGATCAAGGAAAATCATGAAGAAAAGATCATTTGAGTTGGATTAATAGGATGAGAATGAAATCAGAAAAGGACTTTTGGGAATAAATAACATGAACAAATTCTTGGAGGAATAAAAGTATAGGAAAATATATTATAATTAATGGAGATCATATATCATAACTAAAATATTAAGTAATGAACATCTAAACCAATATTAACAATGAAACCAAACTGTAACCATTTAAAAATGCTTATGTATAAAATAAACTATAATTAAGAACTGGATTGTATTTAGATTTTTTTCCTACTAAGATAAAGAGAATTTAATCTACCTTAATTTATTTCAACCAGGAATAAATGTCATTATTTCTTTCAGTGAGGGAGCATGTTATATAGGAAAAAAATACATGTTTTCTGCAAATTTTATTTGTTTAATTGTTTTAAGTTCATTTATAGGTTAGTTAGGAAAAAACTAACATAAGTGCATAAATAAATAAAAGGCATAAATTTGATCCCTTGTGAAATTCATACTTTAGCCCAAGTTTGGTACAAGATATTCAGCACTGGAATGAAAGGGAAAAAATTTTTTTCAGCACCAAAATAATTAAATGTTGTGATTAAAAAAAACACAAAAAAACTAGGCCTGTGATTTCAACTGTGTAGAGAGTTCTTAAAAAGATATTTATCCTACCAAAGAAGGTTTTAGAAAAAAAAAAAGAACTTTGAACTGCAGTTTTCTAATTCCATGGTGATGTTGCTTCTCTAGTAAAGAGAACAAAAATGAAAATGTATATAGCTTTAAGGTTTTCTAAGTATTTTCCGTACATTCTCATTTTATCTAAAAAAATCTACTGAGCTAATTACTATAAGTATTATCATCACTATTTTTGCAGATGAGGGAACTAAACGTTAGAGTGATTAAGTGAATAAATTATCCATGGTGACACAACTACAAAATACTGAGGCAAGATTCAAATCTAGATTTCACATGACTTCAAGTCCAGTGAACCATGCTGAAATAGAATAAACACAATTTTCTTGCAAAAAAAACCTTCTTTATCTTACTTCCTTCCCTCTGAAGAAGTCCCCTCTCTATCCTCTCTATATCTTGTCCATATTTAGTTAGCAGTGGTCTCCCCCATTGAACTGGGAGCTCATGAAGAACAGTATTGCTTTCTGCCTTTTGTTATATTGTTCAATGCTTACACAGTGCCTGGCATTAATAAATGTTAGTTTGCAAAATACTTTATCATATGTATATTTAACCCCAACTCTGTCTCTTTGTTTTATATAAGTGCCATAATGAAAAGGTCAGCCCAAAACTTCATAAATAAAATAAGGACATGGGTAGTAAGAGGAAGAAATCCTACTCAAGTATAATCATGTCACTTAAAATTATAATAATTTTGCTTTACTCATCATTTTTCAATTAAAACCTATTAATCATTATGCTCTCACATTTTGATATCAGCTTTCTGATATGCTAATATATGCATCTCATATCACATTATATTATGTATGTCAGATTTATCATATATTATTATAAAATAATATAAAATATAACATGATATGTGATGCAAAATGTGAAATAATACATGACAAATACATGATGTAATGCACAATGCAAAACATGATACTATACATGATATGAGCGATAATATAATGTGATACTATATAATATGACTATAATATATAATAAAATAGTAAATGAAATAGTATATGATGTGATTTTATGTGATAAGGTATGATATAATATAACTATAATATATAAAATATTAATTGAAATGATATATATATAATAAACAAAACATAGCATAGCATAACATAATATTGATCAATACAAATTTTGACATGTTACTAAATATTTCTCACATTGAGAAGTGTGTGTATGGATGCTTGTGTGTTTATGTATGTCTGTGTGTATGTATTTGAGAGGCATCATGGTCTTGGGTTCAAGTCTTACCTCTGACACATGTCTCTTTATATACATGTTAAGACTAAGGAAAAACAACTTAACTCCATCATTACCCCGTTCAACATCTTAAAAGAATCAATGTTAGATATTCAGTTAATCTTTATCGTAGTTTTTAACCCAGAAATGTTCAAATAAGTGAAGTCCCAACAAAATAATAATGGTAATAATAATAATAAAGTACATAATAATAGATTTAATCACAAAGAAAGTATCTCCATACAGCTTCAACATTAGCTTGAACAATCTTCCTAAAGGATTCCCATGATCTTCAAAGAAAATCTGTCTGTTGAAGTCATATATTTTTGTGTCCATAGAATGAGTAACGCCAATGGCAAAATCTGGAGTGGAACCTGGAGATAAGGGGTGGAACCTTCTCTGTTTTGAGAGAAACATCCAAGAAACTTGGCACTTTGGTTTTCTCTTCTGAGTACCCACTCCAAGTCCTCTTAGCAAGCTCTGTTTGGTGACTGTCTTTCAGACCCGTGTTACTCAGTAACTTGTGCATGAATAGCAACTTTAGAATAGAGCCCTGTTCATTGAATAAGTTGGTGAATGAAATTTGGGGGAAAATTAAGGCTCTTGAGTACTGATCAGCATTTCCCTTGGCATCCTATTAGTCTCATGCTGTAAATGCTTCACAATAAGACTACGCAATTATGTTACAATTACAGTTTCAAGATTTTAACCTGAATGGGTTTGTTGGGTCCCACTTCCATTATTTTTGCCATATGTCATACTAATGAATGTTTTGTTGTAGTCTTTCTTTGCGGAGTCTTTCTCATGAGACCAAGAAGTCAAAACAGTAATATCTAATCTACTGTATAATGAGAAAGATATACTAATGGGTTGACATTTTCTTTTCTTTTTCTTTGTGACTGACTAGCTATTGGACCTTACTCTTTGAAGTTAATGAGGCTGGGTAGAATATGAGAAAGAAGGAAGAGGGAAGGGAAGCAAAATGGGGGAAAGAAAGGAATAAGACAGGGAGAAAGAAGCTGAAGCAGGATATGAGGCTTCAGCGATGGGGCAGGAAATATAACTCCAATAAAAAAAATCTCAATATATTATTCCAAATTTTTTTAGTTGGGGGAAGAGGGAGGAAAGTTGGGAGGTTGGGAGAAGTCACAACATTGGAAATTTCCCTAATCTCCTTAAAATCGATCACTGTAAAATAACTACACTTTCTCTTAGAAAAAAATATTTAAATGATAAAATCATCTCATTTTAAAAATTTTCCTATTCCATTTTAAAATATCAATTTTGCCTATACCTTAGAGATTCTGAATTAGGATTCATGCTCTGGATCATATAACTCACTTTGTTTATCATCTGGCATCAGTTAGTACTGATTTGTAAATCATCAGCAATTGTAAAAGTCTTCGCTTAAGTCAACTGCTATGTCAACCCTGTATTATCTGAAAATGGCATTCCTATTTTAGAATTAATGGCAGGCCTTTGTGTCTATCATTGTATTGCTGACTTAGACTCCCAGACATCACCATAGATAATTAGCAGATATCTCAACAAAGGGATGAATACTCATGAAATTTTTGTTTTAGGTCTAGTTTTCTATTGAAATAAGATGGATTAAAAATCAGCACATATTAATTTCTTCCTCTTAATAAGTTCCTCTTTGTCCTTTCCCTTCCATTCAACTAACAAAGGAGGAAGAAAATGAATGAAATTCTGCATTCAATTGACTTAATAAATGTAGACTAAAATCAAAAGAAAACCTTTTTCATTTGGAGTGCAGAAGAGAGTGAAATTCATTTTTTTCACTTCCCTACCTCCAATAACTTTTCCACCTCTTCAGAAGGTCCAGAAAAGAATGTTCTTGTTGCCAAAATATTTAACACAGTGAGATGGCTCAACATTAAAAACTAATATGATTTTTTCAGTGAAAATTTCACTGAAAAAGATGCATTACCAATTACCTTGCTGTTGCAGTTTAGGGGCCAATGGACCTTTCTATTGGAGTTAAAACTTCCCTTATGTGATGTCATCCAATGGTAGAACATGAGATCCTTGAAGGTATGTACTGTAACTTCCTTTTCTGTTTTTATCTCTAGCACTTAGCACATACCTTTGTGTATAGCTCATAATAAATGTATTTTATTCATTCATTCATTCATTCATTCTCTAGTTGATCATTAAAGAATAGTGTGGCAAAAATGGAAGTCTTAAAGTTAGATAGGCCTGAATTTAAGTCCTATCTATGATATATTTTGGCTGTGTAATCTTGGGCAAATAACTTAAACTCCATATTACCCAGTCAAACCTCTAGTGCTATAATTATTGATTAATTGCTGATCTTCAATGATCAAAGACGTTTTCCTATTGCAGGTACCGCAAATTGATGAAATAACATATTTGGAAGCCTTACACCTCCAAAAAAAAGTGTATCTGATAAAGCAAAGTAAGTAATTCTTTTTGAATGATTCCATTTGTTTTCTCTTTCCAGTAACTAATATTCACAGCTATTATGCAACCATTTAGAATTTATTCCCAAGGACATTACCTTTTCATCTCTAGGGTTCTCTTAAGATTTGGATAATTGGATTATTGAAGGAATCCTAAAATTTTGCTGCTTTTCAGATGTTTTCAGTCATATCTACTTCTTTGAGATCTCATTAGAAAGAAGGAGAGGGAGAAAGAGAAAGAAAGAAAGAAAGAAAGAAAGAAAGAAAGAAAGAAAGAAAGAAAGAAAGAAAGAAAGAAGGAAAGAAGGAAGGAAGGAAGGAAGGAAGGAAAGAAAGAAAGAAAGAAAGAAAGAAAGAAAGAAAGAAAGAAAGAAAGAAAGGAGGGAAGAAATAAAGAAAGGAGGGAAGAAGGAAGGAAGGAAGAGAGGGAGGGAGGGAAGAAAGAAGGAAGGAAGGAAGAGAGGGAGGGAGGGAGAAATAAAAGGAAGCTGGGGAGTGAGGAAGGAGGGACATTTATTAAATGGATACGATGTACAAAACTCTGCACTAAATGCTGAAGGATACAAATTGCATATCAAGACAGACCTGCTCTCAAGAAACTCACATTTTTTAGGAGTTGGTAATGTGCACAGAAGGTTTCAACTTCAGGGAGCCTAGAAGGGTATATTGGTCTTAAGGTGTAGTATTAAATTAAATGGTAATGTTTAAAAAAAAAAGGAAAAAGGAATTGAAGTTGAAAAAAAAAGATGAGTTTTGATCACGTCAAGTAAAACTTTCTGTTTTTTTTTCCAGTAATGACAACCATAGAAAAGTTGAATCCAGTCCTGCTAGAAATTGTAGCTATTTCAAAATAGAATTGACTCCTTTCATTGGAGGTCCTCAAGTAAAGACTGACTAGTCATTTAGAAATTCTCTGGGAGCAGGGGATTATTATTCTGGTCTGATTTACACTAGGTGGCCAACTGTGAAATTCTATGATTAGGTGGTAAGTGCCCTGTCAGTGTCACTATAGAGAACTGGGTTCTCTTTAAGGTCTCTTTGAATACCTAAAGAAAGACTACCACTCTCCTGTCTTCTCATGCAGGACAAGAATGATTTCAAGCTCTGCACAGTCATCTTAAGGGTCATAGTCAAAGGCTACAGTTTGCCATAGTAGTCAGAAACAACAGAATTGATTCTCTAAGAAATGGGAAATGAGATGTATGCATTGATGTTAACAACCTTGAATGTCAGTCCTATCACTTCTGAAAAAGGACCATTTTTTTTTATTAAAGTGTGGCCATGGGAGTACTATTAATATAAGGAATCTTGACTTTCTGATGGAACTGGAAGGGCTCCCCATATCTTTGAAAAATATTTGTATACAAAAGGAAGAATCTAATTCAGTTAATTAGCCCCAACTTGTTGCTTATCTAGTCTAACTAAATTCTCCAGAAAATACACTGGCTCTCTAATCCTGTGCTTAGTCATGCAATAGATTACTTTTTGAAAATAGTTTATGTGCTGAATTGTGTATTCACTGTCAAGTAATAGACAAAATCAGCAGTATTATTTATCTTATGCTTATGGATAATGGAGCAATTAACTTAAAATTGCACAAAGCTACCCTTGCATACAGATAGTAGGCAATTCACCAAAAGGGATGATCGTAATAAGACACTTCAAGAGGGCCCATGGGGAACCCCTAAGTTCAGTTTAATACAGTCTGCTTACATCAGTGAGTTCCCATTGCTTTGATTGCTATAGTCAGAAATTCTATTTGTCATTGGCTGCCCTTAGGACCATTCTGAGAGTTGTCTATGCAACTCTAAAAGCACAGATTTGAGAATTGTTCTAATTCATAACCATTCCTGAATAAAAATGACCATAATTGTCTAAAATAATTTTTCCTGCATAGTTGCCAAAAGAGGCAAAATAGCTGTATTCTCATCTGTGGTGACCTCTCAAAGAACTCAGGATGCATGGGAGACCTAACGAGGCTAAACATCTGGAATAGATCCAGTATGCAAAGATGGATTAGACAATATGGCAACAGGTGGTGACAAGTAGCATTAAGTTCCTTTTAAGAGAAAGGGCCAATCCCTTCTATTATACTTATTCCAATAAATTCCTTTTAGCAGGTGTGAAGACTCAGTAGAGCAATTTTGCTAAGTGGGATGCGATTTTAACTTCTTCCTTAACATAACCTTCACTCATTCATTAATGACAATCTTGACCCTGAAATAGCATTTTTTTGTCTTTGTTGTCTCAGGACATGGTCTAGTGTTTGTACACAAAGTGGACCCTTACGACATATTCCTTAAACAGAATTGGATTGTGGTGCTTATCATTAAAAAGAAACATGAATGCCTATGTATCACTGAAATAATCTGAGTTTTTCAAACTGAGAAGAGCCATACACAAGACAATTGGGATCTAGGCAAGAAAATAAACTTTGAAAACTAAATGACTCCCTTCAAAGGAATTGAAGAAAATTTCATTTTATTTTTAATAAAGATATGATCAACTTAAAAGTAAAGATATAAATTTAAAAAATTAAAGCATAATTCTGGTTATAGAGGCAGGATAGAAAAGTAGAATAGAGAACAAGACTTAAAAGATTTTTTTTCTCTAATACAAATGAATGTGTTCAAATTTTGCCACTAAGATCCATCAGCTGTATGACCTTGGACAAGCTGGCTAACTCCTCAAATTCTAAACATTTCTTCTAAGACAAAATTATCACCTGCTTTGGCACATTCCAACACTTAGATGAGTACCAACACATAGTAGGCATGACATATATATTTGTTGACTAACAGAAAGGACTATCTCATAGACAGGTTCCATCTATTCCTGAACTCACAGATTGGGTCTATATCTCTTCTGTCTAAATGGACTAATCACATTTAACTTCCCGGGGCTTCAACGTTTGCATGAGTGAAATGATATGGTTGGACTCCATGATTTCTGGAACCTGAGACCAGGGCTTCTTCCCCACTGAGTCTCCTTCCAGCTAGAAAAGCCAGAGGGTCTATGATCCTAAGCCTTTGGGGAACAAATTCGTAAAGATATAAATGCTTCAGCTTCCCTTCTCATCTTTGGTTCCAGTATAGAAAAAGGACGGTGCTAAGGCAGGGGGCTGACAGTTGAGTTCAGCTGAATTGTTGACCTCATGGAAAGAAGTTAATTTTGTAGATATCTGAGGTCAATGAAAATATTAAGGCCATTAGACCTTGCATAATTGGCTCTGTGAGAATGTATTTGCTGTGATTGCCTTCATCTCGGTTTATCTGAGAGCTTAAAGACAACCAGTCCTGTCCTATGAAATATAAAGAAGTCCCCATTCTCAATGCCTGCCTCAATTTGGGCTGCCTATGCAACTCTGCCACAATCAATCTATTTTGTACACTTAGTCACTGATGCAGGAAGCTTTCTTTTATCCCCTGAAATACTGAATATCTTTTACTTTCGTTTAAGTGTGGATTTTTCTAAGAAGCATATCATCACAAAATTTAAAATAAATCGGTTAAGACTCACACCCTGTCTGTTTCCAAGACCGAAATTCTCTGGATATTATGGACACATTTCAATGGAATCATTCTTTTCCATGTAAAAATAGCTTTTATTTTTTTTTTCAGAAGTTGAATTATATTCTTCCAAACAGCCAAAATGGATGCTACAAAATCTAAACCAAATAGATATTTGTTTCTTTCTCTTTACACATTTTGATTTACTTGAATTATCCCCAGGAGCTGTAAGTGATAATTTCCAAGATCAATTTTTAAACTTCATTTTGTTAATGTAATAATATCAGGTCCCATGAATGTCTCTAAAATCTTTACCCAGTTCTCCAGTTTCTCTTTCCTTACAAAATATTCACCCATACTTTGTATTCAGCCCCATTCTACCACCATTCAAAACACACTTTTTTTGATGGGTAAAATTACTGCACAGTCACAACATGGCCACAATATACCAGAATCTTGAGAAATATAATTGTCATATCTCTTTTTAATCCTCTCTAGACTATTCTTTGTGAAAGAGCATGTGACTCCTTTTCTATGTAAGTATCCCTTCAACACATTTCCCCACACACCCAAAGTCACCTAAAAGAGAATTTCACGCATTTTTTCCTATAAGTGAAGTGCAGGCATATTGTTGATGTTTGGTTCTAAGATATTTTAAGAAGAAAGGTTCATGGTCATTTGAAGATTTGTTCAAGTGCCTACATTTTCAAATCCCTAGAGAATTCTCCATAAAGCACTACCATAATGAACCTGATCTCTGATCCATTCTTCTTATACCCTTGAACTTCACAGGCTAGGGAATGTGCAGTGAGGCTAGAAAATTGCTATACAATGAAGGTGATTAGAGAAGCTTCTAACATAATAATGACTAAGGCACTGAGCATTTGGCATTGTGTTCACATATTTTGTTGCAGTTGAAGAACGGGAGCATAGTTTGGTCATGATGAGTTTCAAAATAAGAAAGAACAGAGTTCATACCTATTTCTGTCATAAGGAGGCTATATGGCCCTAGACAAGTCATTTCATTTTATTTTTTTAATGCTCTCTAAAACTCTGAGTGCTAGAAAAGGTGCAAACTTCCATTGATAAGGAATTACCTCATCTAGGAATTCCCTGGACCAAAAAGTCACATTTCTAGTCCCTATTCCAAGGACAGAGATATACTGAAATGAGGCATGGTTGCATTCCTAGTTCCTTCATAATATGACAAGCTGTTTTCCTGTTTCATCAATTTAATTTTCCATTCCATCAGATTTGGGGGATTTTTTGGTTTAAAAAATAGTTTTATCAATACTAGGGGGGCGAGAGAAGCATTTTTTAGCTAAGAGTTCATCCAAAAACTACCAGAAATTTTTTGGGTTTTTTTGGATCATTAAAGTCAGCAATGTGATATTAATAATATTTACATGTTTTTAAAATGAATCAAAAACTTTACAAACATTAATTCTTTTTAATCTTCAAACAACCCTGAGAGGTTGGTGTCCTTGCTATCTCCATTTCACAGATGAGAAAATAGAAACAAATAGAAACTAATTGACATATATAGCAAATAAATGTCTAAGATTGGATCTGAACTCAGATCTCCCTGGCTTTAGATCCAGAACTCTGTCTACTGTGCTGCTGCCAATTATAACACAGTGTCTGGCACATAGTAAACATTTATAAGATGTTTGATTAATTAGTCAAGAGAACAGGATTACTAAGTGAACTATGGAATACTCTGTGTGTGTATGTGTGTGTATGTTCTGTAAGGCCCAATAGAAAGTGTCCCAAAAGCCATCTTGCAGTTTTAATCCTCAATGTCTTAAAACTGCAAGGATGACTTTTGAGATGGTTGATATTTGCTATGGCTGTGAGAACTGGACCATAATGAAAGCAGAGCAGTGCAGAATTGGTGCTTTTCAAATATGATGCTAGAGATAAGCTTTGAGAGAGAGCCTTGGACAGCAAGGAGATCAAATCAGTCAACACTTCAAGAAATTAATTAAGACTACTCACTGGAAACTGAAAGTTTAAAATTTTGGCCATAAAATGAGAAGGCAAGACTTATTGGAAAACACTTTGATGATGAGAAAGATTGAAGGCAAAAGGAGAGTGGGATATGGTACAAGATGATATAAATAGATAGTATTATAGAAGCAACAGACATGAGCTTGAAATTTCAGGAGAAAGTGGAGAACAGAAGACCCTGGTGTATGGTGGTCCATCAAGTGTTGGACATGACTAAACAAATGAACAATAATAATAAATTATAATAGTATTGTAAAGATGGGAGAGCTAGGTGGCACAATGGATAGAGTACTGTGTCTGGAATCAGAAAGACTCATCTTCCTGAGTTCAAATCTGACCTCAGATACTTACTAGCTGTGTGACCCTCAACATGTTATTTAACCTTGTTGCCTCAGTTTCCCCATTTGCCAAATAAGCTAGAGAAGGAAACAGAAAACCAATCCAGTATCTTTGCTAAAAAAACACCAAATGGGGTCACAAAGAATCAGACATGACTGAAAAATGACTGAACAAAATCTGGTACACCGCTAATTAATAAATGCTGATTGATTAGTATATCCTCTTCTATCTTCTCCAAGTCTATCTTCAGACCTTTCAGCAGATCATTATCTGGTAAAAATGTGGTAAGCTCCCCATTTTGATCAACTTCTTTTTGATGCTCTCTAACTTATCAATGATTTACCTAAAATATAATACTTAAAATTGACATAATTCTCTCAAGTGTTTTTGGACTAGGGCAAACTATAGTGGCAAAACTAGAACTTTCTTAATCCTAGATATTTATTTTGTGACAAACTCTTTTAATGTAGCCTAAGATTGCATTACAAATGAAGTAATACTTAAAAGAGATCAAAGAGATAGGAAAAGATTCTTCATGTACAAAAATACTTAGAGAAGCTCTTTTTTGTGGTGCCAAAAAAGTGGAAACTAAAATTATGTGCAGCACTTAAACAATGGTTAAATAAATTGTGATTTATGAATAAGATAGGGTACTATTGGGCAGTAAGAAATAAGGAAATAGATGATTTCAAAAGACATAGACTTAAAAGAAGTAAGTCCAAATGATATAAGGATAACCAAAAGAATTTATATAGTAACATCAATATTTTGGAAATGAACTTGTTAGGATTTTTATAAGACGACAAAAAGAATAAATGAGTAGAATAAGAAAAATAATTTCCACACTAACAATTACATTATAAAAACAGACAACTTTGAAATCTGTAATAATACAATCCATTATATGGAACTGATAGATTTATGTCACAAAATGATAGATAGATAGATGATAGATAGAAATATCCATCCACTGAAATTTTTTTCATTCTGTATGCTTGACTATGTATATTTATTACAAGAAATGTGTTTGTGCTTTATTTTTTGTCCAAGAGGCAATGGGAAGTGGGAAGGAGAAAAATAAATGTTTAATAATTAAAAAAATAAGAGGTAATGACATGTGCCTACATATGTGGAATAATGAATGCATTTTCAGATGAAGTTCCTGTAACATTAGGTTTAAACTTGTTATTTTGCTTCAGAGACCTCTGAAGAAATGAGACCAAATTTTGTCTGTATAATAAGGGGAGAAATTATACAGGACATATTTAAGATTACATACTAGGCAAAATCAGGACTAGAACTTATTTCTGTAGCACTGCAGAGTATGATCATTTGTCCACAT
The DNA here is from genome assembly GCF_037893015.1 of Macrotis lagotis. NCBI lineage: Eukaryota > Metazoa > Chordata > Mammalia > Peramelemorphia > Peramelidae > Macrotis > Macrotis lagotis. Next base: position 49,418,178 of record NC_133663.1, on the reverse strand, counting down.
TGGCTTCATGAGTAAATTTCCCTGATTTAAATCCATTAACATATGTGGCTGACTTTAGCTCTTGAAAGATATATTGGATTAATTACATAATTGTTATTTTGTAGCAGTATTTATTTCATACACTTGGAATGTTTGCTTTTCAATCTCAGAAGAATTATCTTTATGTATTTCTGTTCTCCTAGCTTTGTACTGTGCATAATATGTTAAGGTAAAATAGATGCAATGCAATTTGAACCCAAATCCTCGCAAGAGCAGTAGCTATATCATTTACAAAGTGATAATAAAATGTTTCAAACTTTCTCTTTTTTCTTTTTCTTTTTTTGCTAGGAAATGGGGTTAAGTGGCTTGCCCAAGGCCACACAGCTAGGTAATTATTAAGTGTCTGAGACTGGATTTGAACCCAGGTACTCCTGACTCCAGGGCCGGTGCTTTATCCACTATGCCACCTAGCCGCCCCTTCTATTTTTTTTGTTTTCCCCTATTTCCTTATTTTTATACTCTGCCATCCTTCTCCACCCATTTCCTGGCTTTGAATAAAATCCCCATAGCATAATAAAAATAACTGTATTGCCTTTAGTCTAATATGTCATGTGATTGACTTGATTAAATTGACTTCTTGCTTGTATTACAAATATTAAAGGATAAAAGGTATTACTTTAGGAAGCTGCATTTTAACTTTCCTCAGGCAACTAGGAGCATATATCTAGTATTTTATGACATGAAAATAGAAATCTGCAAATCCATATGTTAGAGTTGTTTAGCTATCGATTCAGAAGAAAGCAGTATAGGCACAATTATAAAGTCAAACAAATGAGAATGTAAAATAAAACACACAAGGACATCTTTTGCGAAAATAATACTGTGATAATTCCCTTGTAGTATCTGTAATACTATAACCCCAGAATGTAGGAAAATAGATATTTAACATTAATGGTTCACTGGGCATTAATAGCCATCATATAGAAAGAAATAAGGACTGATGGAAGATACAACTGAATCGTTCTACAATGTCCTTTATTCTGATAACTTCAAGATTATATCCCATATTTTCCAATTAGCCTAAGACATTGCAGTATCTTAAATGCTTTAAAAAATCCAGTTATTTCTCTGATGTGAGTACTCTTCCAACAAAGAGCAGCATCTTTCCTCACCTTTCTAAAGGACTTGATGACTATAGAGATAACAGCCTTTTTATTTTCTTATGATTATTCCTCTGGAAATTACTCTTTAAACTTATGTTGTTTTCAGATTGCTGGACCTGTATTCAAAGCTTTTCCATCTGTGTCATACCTGGCAGAGTTCATACTCTGTTGCCATAGTCTTTAGTCACTCAGGGTTAGTTACCTTCATGCCAGAAATAAGTAACAAAAACAGATTTTTATAGTTTCAGGCTAATGTAGTTGATTGTAGTATTTAGGATCATCGAGGGAAAAGGAGTCCACAGTAGAATAGGATATCATTAGAAGACAGAGAGTTAATGAGAAACAGGAAATATCATAATATACAGGATATATACATAAGATAGAATGAATTGGAGCGCTCATTTTTTAAAATGTAATCAGTTTTATAGAGCTACAATTTTGTTATCTTTGAGTTCAGTTCTCATTATGTCACCAGAATATTTAAGCTTTAACTTAAATATTTGATCTTCTGGTGAATAACCTGTGTCCAAAGGACTCTCAAAAGTCTTCTCCAGCAAAACAATTCAAAAACATCAAATCTACAGTATTCAGGGTTTTTTCCCCCCATAATCAACTATCATAGACATATATTGCTACTGGTAAAAGCATGACTTTGATTGTATGGACTGTTTTTAATATGCTGTCCAGATTTGCCAGTTTTCCTTCCAAGGAGCAACTTTAATTCCATGACCGCAGTTACCATCCGCAGTGATATTTTAGCCCAAGAATATAAAATCTGACACTTCTTCTTCCTTTATTTGCCAGGAAGTAATGGGACCAGTTGCCAAGATCTTAGTTTTTTTGAAGTTAAGTTTTAAGTCAGTTTTTATAATTTTCCTTTTTCACTCTTATCAAAAGGTTTCTTAATTTTTCAATTTCTGCCATAAGAATGGTATCATTTGTATATCTGAAACTGTTATTTTTTTTCCCCAGAAACTTTAAGTCAAGCTTTTGATAATCAAGCCTGGTATTTTATATGATGTATTCTGCCTGGGTTAAATAAATAAGGTGACAATATATAGTCTAGTGTATTCCTTTTCTGTAATTAAACTAATCAGCTATTCCATATTCAGTTCTAACTGTTGCTTCTTGACCCTCATACAAGGTTTTAAGAGATAAGTAAGATGATCTGGTACTTCCATCTCATGTTGTGAACCACACACAAGTCCAGGGCTTTTTGATCTTCATTTTTTCCCTTTACAGCCAGCTTAAATTTACCTCTGCAATTTCTATTATTTGGTCTTAGTTCTAGTAATTCCTAGTTAATTAATATGAAGTAATGAAGATGAATAAAAACCATTGTCAATCAGTTCTATGACTCAGTATCCATGATGACTGGTGATAATGAAAAGAATCAATTAACAATGAACAGACATAGGCAATGTTTAATTCCCTCACCTTCCCTTCCTTTCTGCCCTCAAAAAAAAGAATAATAACACTAAAGGGCTTAGTTGATTCATCTCTACTTATGTGAAGGACATAAATATTCCTCTTTAATTCACTCTTTGATGCTACCATTGGGTAGTTCTTGAAATTTGAAAATAGGGCCCTGTGAGTCCAGATTTAAAAGATGTCTCTTTAGCAACCCCTATCATTGCCATTATATAGACCACTAATATTTCTGCAAAGGTACTATAGAACAGAATTTATCTTTTTCCTCCCCTGATGAATCAAGTGAAAAATACTTGACTTTATTCAGATGTTAAAGTAGAAAGGGGAAAAATAGGATACAGGTTGTCATAATGATTTTATTTCTTGAAAAATAAAAAAAAAGGGGGGGGCCCAAGATGGCGGAGAGAAGACAGGCACAGTTCTAAAGTCTCCTGATCTCTTCCCCATCTATCACATGAAACAAACCTCTTAAAAGAAATCCGAACCAGGAAACCCAGAAAGAAAAGCCAGGAGAGGAAAATCTACCTCAGGATTCGTCTCCTGTAGCAGCCTTGGCTGAGTACCAGCAGGTGAGTCTGAGCTCCCAGGGAAGATCAACCAGACCAACAGCTGAATCGGAACTGGGAGTCTGAGGGCCCGAGAGCCAAACTTGCTGGATCAGCGGTGGGGCTGGACGAAGGGGGCTTGGGTCCGCGGGGAAGCAGAGGCGCTGGTGTCGGGGCTGTCCCCCTGGAGCTTGGGGAAGGGGCTGCAGGGAGAGGTCTGGTGCAGGACAGCTGTGGACACCATCCCTGGGCTCCTCAGGTCTGAGAAACTCTGAGCCCCTGCCTCCATTGCACTGAGGCCTCCTCCCCCAAAAATGCAAATTATTTCTGCCTCAGGCCCAGGTGTGTGAGCAAAAGAACCAGCCCAGGTGAGGAATCACCTCAGGTCAGGGTAAAGCCCACCATTGATTGAAGGTAAAAGAATTCAATAGCTCCAATGCCCTCCCTCAAGCAAAGGGAGAAGGCCTTGCAACCAAGGTCACAGACACCCCAGAGAGGGCAACCAGCACCTCCTACTGGCCAGCCAGAGAAACTGCACTCAGTAAATCCTTTAGAGATCCCCAAGCCCAGGTGAACCAGCCCCACCCAACTCAAGGTCTTAGCATAATGAAGAAGGGTCAGCGGAAAGGTGGATCCATAGAAAAATTCCTGGAAGGGAAAGACCCCAACCCAGAGAGACCAGGAACCTCTGAGGAGAATACAATCTGGTCTCCAGCACAGAAAGACTTCCTTGAAGAAATAAGGAAGGAGTTTAAAAATCAACTGGAAAATTTGGGGGAGACAATTAATACCTTGCAAAATGAGAATAATTCTCTCAGATCCTCAAATGAGCAAATGCAAAAAGAAATTAATTCTCTCAAAACCTCAATTGGTCAAATGGAAAGCTCTTTCAAAAGTAGAATCAACCAATTGGAAAAGGTTAATGAAGAAAACTCCTCCCCGCAAAAAATAATGGAGTCTACAGAAACTAATTACTCCACGAGACAGCAAGAGTCAGTTAAACAAAATCAAAAAATAGAAAAAATAGAAGCAAATGTGAAATACCTCATCAACAAAACCACTGATCTCGAGAATAGATCAAGGAGGGGAAACCTGAAAATTATAGGACTTCCTGAAAACATTCAAGAGGAAAAAAGCCTGGACATAATATTACAGGATCTAGTGATGGAAAACTGCCCTGACATCATGGAATCAGAGGGCAAAGTAGTTATTGAATGAGTACATCGATCCCCACCAGAAAAAGATCCTAAAAGGAAAACACCAAGGAATGTTGTGGCCAAACTCCAGAATTATCAGATAAAAGAGAAAATCCTGCAAGCAGCCAGAAAGAAACAATTTAAATATCAAGGAGCCACAGTAAGGATCACGCAGGACCTGGCTGCATCAACTTTAAGGGATCAAAGGGCCTGGAACGAGATATTTCGAAGAGCACGGGAGCTTGGAATGCAGCCAAGAATCTACTTTCCTGCAAAGCTGAGCCTTCTCTTCCAGGGAAAAAGATGGACATTTAACGAAATGGAAGAATTCCAAAAATTTCTGATGAAAAGACCACAGCTAAACAGAAAATTTGGATATCAAACAGGAGGTTCAAGAGACACATGAAAAGGTAAAAAAAAGGGGGGGGTGGTAAAAGGGAAAAAATGCAATCCAGCAAGTTGAAACTGGCTATATCCCAGCATGGGGGGGGGGGTAGAGACTCTCATAAATCCTGAGAATCCTGAGAAATGTAACTCTCACAGAGAGAATATACCTAGCCAGAAATGCTGGACATCCATGACCTATCCATGAGACTGATATCTAATGGGATGTAACTGGCTTTAACTCCACCGGGGAGAAAGACTCTAATAACTCTCTGGAATTTGGACTCTATTCAACAGAATATACTGAACTAGAAGGGTCAGACACTCAGAATTTTCTATGACTTAGATCGAATGATCTAAAAAAAATACACTACCTCCCTAAAAAGGGGGACAGGAAAGAGATGGGAGGAGGGAGGGGATTGAATGGGACAAATCTCATTACACTAAGAGGTACAAAAAACCTATGGTAATAGAGGGGAAGAAAGGAGTAGAGGAGAAACACCTGAATCTTCTTCTCATCAGACTTGGCTTAAAGTCAACCTACACATACTCAGTTAACTTATAAAACATCTAACCTTTCAAGAAGTAAAAGGGGAAAAGGGGAGGGGGGACAGAGAAAGGGAAGGGAAGTGGAGGAAATAAGGGGAAATAACAAAAGGAAGGGAAGGGAACAGGGAAAGGGGAAAGAAAGGGGAGGGAGTGATATAGGAGGGCAAACACACTGAAGGGGGTGGTATTCAAAAACAAAATACTGGGGAATATGGATAAAAGGGGGGGAAAGGGGGGAAAATACAAACAGAGGGAAGATAGCACAGAGGGCAATAAAGAATTAGTAATCATAACCTTAAATGTGAATGGGATGAACTCTCCCTTAAAACGTAAGCAAATAGCAGAATGGATTAAAAACCAGAATGCTACAATATGCTGCTTACAAGAAACTCATTTGAAGCAGAGAGATACATATAGAGTAAAGGTAAAAGGTTGGAGCAAAATATATTTTGCTTCAGCTGAAGTAAAAAAAGCAGGGGTAGCAATCCTTATCTCAGACAAAGCAGCAGCAAAAATAGATAGACTTAAAAGAGATAAGGAAGGAAACTTTATCCTCCTAAAAGGTACCATAGACAATAAAGTCATTTCAATATTGAATATATATGCACCCAGTGGGACAGCACCCAAATTCTTAGAGGAGAAGCTGAAAGAATTACAGGAAGACATAGACAGCAAAACTCTACTAGTAGGAGACCTCAACCTCCCACTATCAGATCTAGATAAATTAAATCATAAAACAAACAAGAAAGAAATTAGGGAGGTAAATAGATTGTTAGGAAAAATTAGATATGGTAGATTTATGGAGGAAACTGAATGGGGATAGAAAGGAATATACCTTTTTCTCAGCAGTACATGGAACTTATACAAAAATTGACCATGTACTAGGACATAAAAACCTAATGATCAACTGCGCAAAGGCAGAAATAGTGAATACATCTTTCTCAGATCACAATGCAATAAAAGTCATATGCAATACTGGGCCAAAGAGATATAGACCCAGAGCAAATTGGAAACTGAATAACCTCATCTTAAAAAATGAGTGGACCAAAAAACAAATTATAGAAAGAATTAACCATTTTATCCTAGATAATAATAATAATGAAACAACATACCAAAACCTATGGGATTCATTCAAAGCAACTCTCAGGGGATATATTATAGCTCTAAATGCTTATATGAATAAATTGGAGAAAGGAAATCAATGAACTAAACATGCAACTAAAAAAATTAGAGAAAGAACAAATCAAAAATCCCCAATCAAATACCAAATTAGAAATTTTAAAAATCAAAGGAGAAATTAATAAAATTAAAAGCAAAAAAACTATTGAATTAATAAATAAAACCAAAAGTTGGTATTATGAAAAAACCAATAAAATTGATAAACCTCTGGTCAATTTGATTAAAAAAAAGAAAGAAGAAAACCAAATTGCTAGTATTATAAATGAAAAAGGTGAACTCACCACCAATGAGGAGAAAATTAAAGTGATAATTCGAAATTATTTTGCCCAACTTTATGCCAATAAATTTGATAATCTAAGTGAAATGGATGAATATTTACAAAAATATAAGTTGCCCAGGTTAAATGAAGAAGAGATTAGATACCTGAACAACCCTATCTCAGAAAAAGAAATTGAACAAGCCATTAGTGAACTCCCTAAAAAAAAATCTCCAGGGCCTGATGGATTCACAAGTGAATTCTACCAAACATTTAAGGAACAACTGGTTCCAATCCTATTATAAACTCTTTGGAAAAATAGGGAAAGATGGAACTCTGCCTAACTCTTTCTATGAAACCAATATAGTACTGCTACCTAAACCAGGAAGAGTTAAAACAGAGAAAGAAAATTATAGACCGATTTCCCTCATGAATATAGATGCAAAAATCCTAAATAAAATCTTAGCAAAATGACTACAACAAGTCATCACTAGGATAATACATTATGATCAAGTAGGATTTATTCCAGGAATGCAGAGTTGGTTCAATATTAGGAAAACTGTTAGTATACTTAATTATATCAACAACAAACCTATCAGAAACCATATGATAATATCAATAGATGCTGAAAAAGCTTTTGACAAAATACAGCATCCATTCCAATTAAAAATACTAGAGAGTGTAGGAATAAATGGACTGTTCCTTAAAATAATGAGCAGTATCTATCTGAAACCATCAACAAGCATTATACTCAATGGGGAGAGGCTAGAGGCATTTTCAATAAGATCAGGGGTTAAACAAGGGTGCCCATTATGACCACTACTATGCAATATTGTATTAGAAATGTTAGCATCAGCAATTAGAGAAGAAAAAGAAATTAAAGGAATTAGAATTGGGAAGGAAGAGACAAAATTCTCACTATTCGCAGATGACATGATGGTCTACCTAGAGAATCCCAAGAAATCATCTAAAAAACTACTGGAAACAATTAGCAATTTTAGCAAAGTTGTAGGTTATAAAATAAACCCCCATAAATCCTCAACTTTCCTATATATGACTAGCAAGAAACAGCAGGAAGAGGTAGAAAGAGAAATTCCATTCAAAGTAACCTCAGACAGTGTAAAATACTTGGGAGTCTATTTGCCGAGACAGACTCAGAATCTTTTTGAAAACAATTATAAAACACTTCTCACACAAATTAAATCAGATTTAAATAACTGGGCAAATATCAACTGCTCATGCATAGGTAGAGCTAATATAATAAAAATGACAATTCTACCAAAACTAAACTATCTGTTTAGTGCCCTACCAATAAAAATTCCAAAAAATTACTTTAATGAGCTAGAAAAAATTGTAAGTAAATTCATATGGAGAAATAAAAAGTCAAGAATTGCCAGGAGCTTAATGAAAAAAAAATGCAAATGAAGGTGGCTTAGCACTACCAGATCTAAAATTATATTATAAAGCATCAGTCATCAAAGCTGTTTGGTATTGGCTAAGAAATAGAGTGGTGGACCAGTGGAATAGACTAGGTGTAAAAGCAGGAGAGGATTATAGTAATCTGCTGTTTGATAAACCCAAAGAGTCAGGCCACCAGGATAAAAACTCCCTCTTTGATAAAAACTGCTGGGATAATTGGAAGTTAGTATGGAAGAAACTTAGATTAGACCAACACCTCACACCCTTTACCAAGAAAAGATCCAAATGGTTACAGGACATAGACATAAAAAACAATACTATAAGCAAATTAGAAGATCAAGGACTAGTCTACCTGTCAGATCTATGGAAAGGGGAACAGTTTATGACTAAGAAAGAGTTGGAGAACATCACTAAAAACCAATTAGATGATTTCGATTACATTAAATTAAAAAGTTCTTGCACAGATAAAACCAATGTAATCAAGATCAAAAGAAAAGTAGTAAATTGGGAAACAATCTTTACAACTAATGATTCTGACAAAGGACTCATTTCTAAAATATACAGAGAACTGAGTCATATTTTTAAAACAAAAAGCCATTCCCCAATTGACAAATGGTCAAAGGATATGCAAAGGCAATTTACAAATGAGGAGATCAAAGCAATCCATAGCCAAATGAAAAAATGCTCTAAATCATTAGTTAGTAGAGAAATGCAAATTAAAGCTATGCTGAGGTACCACCTCACACCTCTCAGATTGGCCAGTATGACCAGGATGGATAATGATCATTGTTGGAAGGGATGTGGGAAATCTGGGACACTATTACACTGTTGGTGGAGCTGTGAACTCATCCAACCCTTCTGGAGAGCTATTTGGAACTATGCCCAAAGGGCAACAAAAATGTGCATTCCCTTTGACCCAGCAATACCACTACTGGGTCTATACCGTGAAGAGATGAGGAAAAGGGGTAAAAACATTACTTGTACAAAAATATTTATAGCAGCCCTGTTTGTGGTGGCAAAGAATTGGAAATCCAGTAAATGTCCTTCAATTGGGGAATGGTTTAGCAAACTGTGGTATATGTATGTCATGGAATACTATTGTTCTATTAGAAACCAGGAGGGATGGGATTTCAGGGAAACCTGGAGGGATTTGCATGAACTGATGCTGAGTGAGATGAGCAGAACCAGAAAAACACTGTACACCCTAACAGCAACGTGGGAGTGATGTTCAACCTTGAAGGACTTGCTCATTCCATCAGCGCAACAATTGGGAACAATTTTTGGCTGTCTGCAAAGGAAAGTACCATATGTATCCAGATAAGGAGCTGTGGAGTTTGAACAAAGTACAAGGACTATTCCCTTTAATTTGGAAAAAAACCCAGATGTCTTATGGTTTGATCTGGTTACCTCTTAGAATTCTGTTCTCTTTAAGGATATGATTTCTCTCTCATCACACCCAACTTGGATCGAGGTACAACATGGAAACAAAGTAAAGACTGACAGAGTGCTATGTGTGGGGTGGGGGTGAGGGGAGGGAAGCAAGATTGGGGGAAAACTGTAAAACTCAAATAATATCTTTAATACAAATTAAAAAAAAAGAAAAAAAAACAAATACCCTGCCTTTATTATCATTTTGCACTTAGTAACCTCAGGTTGCATTTGAAAAAACAGAGTGCATTTCTATCCTAAAAAATATCAACTCCAGTTTGTATATGAAAGGAAACAAGCCAATGTTTCAGGTGTTTTACAAATTTTATATCATTTGATACGCATAACAGTTCCAAGAGGTAAGTGCATTTTATAGTTGAGGATAGCAAAGCAGACAGTGGCTAAGTAACTTGCCCAGAATGACAGTATTTGAGGCCAGATTTGTACCCAGATTTTCCTGATTCTATAACCAACCCTCAACACACTGAAACAGCTAGCTGCTTCTATACTCCTTTAAGTTAACAGAGTATTTTCCTCTTAATCAACCTCGTATGTTAGATGTAAACAAGGATCATCATGCCCATTTTCCCAATGCAGATACTCATCCTCAGAGAAGTTCAGTGGCTTATTCAAGGTCATACATTTTACAAGTATCAGCACTGGACCTTGAATCCAGGTCTTTTGAGTATGGATCTAGTCCTCTCCCTAATATACCCCTGGGCTTTTCTAAAGCTAATGGAACCGATAGGTCATTAAATAGCACCTATGCCAAAAGTAATGGTTCAGATTAACCATCTTGTAGAAGCTCTAGAGAGCTTTGAAAATAAAAATGTTTTTAAACTATTAAAAAGGGGAAGAATAAGGTGAAGGGGCAACAAGACCACTGGGGCCATGTAGAAAATGACTGGTGCCAGATGAGGCTGAGCACTCAACTCCCAAAGTCTCACTGCTGTGGCTATCGCCCAAGAAAGTTAATGAAAAAAAGGAGCCCTGGAAACTCCTGCTGCTCAGACAGGAGCTTACCACCTCATTACTGGCCATAATCTTACAACCAGGAGAAAAGAATACTCCTGCCAAGGAAAATAGATTTGTGGTGAGAGACATCTAAGCAAAATCTTGATGCTGTTGGTTCAGGATCAAAGTGGTGTCAGACAAAAGGGACTCAAAACAAAATCACTGAAGAAGTCTTGACCACAGACTAGATACCTATCCAAATCCTAGGCAGAAGAAATGGAAAAGAACTATGAAATCATCGCTTCCTTCCTGCCAGTATAGGGTAAGTAAATGAAGAAACACCATCTGCTCACTTTCCCAGAAGGGAGTGTTTCAGCTCCTTGTGGTTGGTTAGCAAGGAAAACATTTTCAGATGCATTACTCTAATTAGAAATGAATAGGAATGATTCCTCTAAGTGAAGGCTTTAGCCCTGACTAATAGTTTTAGTCTGCACAATCTAATATACTTTCTTGCCTAGAATTTTAAGCAGAAGTAGGCTTTTTTAAATTTTAAATGAAAATGAGTTATTTTGGTAATATTTGTCTAAATAAATTTTTGGAGAGTATCCTAAATAAATATAGTGGATACAGAGCTAGCCTCGGAGCCAGGAAGACCTGAGTTGGAGTACCACCTTTGAGAAATACTGTCTCTGCTCCTCTAGACAAGTCCCTAATTTAGGCAACTTTCCAAAAATATAAATTGCAAAGAAAGTGTCCACCTGCTCTGGTAGAGGAAACTCATTAAGCTCAGAAAATCTTGTTTCAATGAAATCATATGATCTAGACCCTCACAATATATATGTCTTTAAATGAAGCAAAATTAGTCAATCAATAAACATTGATTACAACTTAGTATGGGGTCAGGTGCTATGTTAAGTGTTGGCAATACAACAAAAGGCAAAAGACAGCCCGTGTTCTTGAGGAGTTTACAATGGAAGGGGGCAGACAACACATAGAAGGAACTGGAAAAGGATCGGGGGAAGAAGGAGGATTGATCGGTTAACTTGGGTAGCCAGGTGGGATTTGATGACTGTCTGTTGGACTTTCTCCTTAAATAGAAGATAAGGGAGAAACTTTCAAAGCCCACTCTTCAACTGGGGTCTCCAATAAGAGGGAAATAGTGATTCAAAAAGCAGGAAAGAATTGAAGAAATTTGAGTTTCGGAGTTGATTTGATCTTTTTTTTTTTTTAGGTTTTTGCAAGGCAAATGGGGTTAAGTGGCTTGCCCAAGGCCACACAGCTAGGGAATTATTAAGTGTCTGAGACCAGATTTGAACCCATGTACTCCTGATTCCAAGGCCAGTGCTTTATCCACTGTGCCACCTAGCCGCCCCTTAGAGTTGATTTCATCTTGAAGGAAAATGAATTTCTGGAGACAATAGTGATTTCCAGGGAGTATTCAGGTGGTAATTATAATAGCATATTAAATATGGTTTAGATGGTGGATAATTTATTGAATTTGGAGTGAGAAGATGTGAGGTAAAAGTCCAATCTTTGACATTTACCATGGGTACATTATTCTTTAAGATAATAATGGATTTGCAGCAGTATGTGCAATCATTTTTTATTATACTATGCATAGAAATGCTTGCTTTATTCCATACATCAAAAATAAAATAAATAAAATTTGATTTTTAGAAAGGATTATAAGTCAAGTGGATAGAGCATCAACCCTGGAGTCAGAAGGACCTGATTTCAAGTTTGACCTCAGACATTTAATAATTACCTAGTTGTATGAACTTGGTAAAGTCATATAACTCCATTGCCTTTCAAAAAAAAGGAATGACTGAAAAAAAAGAAAAGATCACAAATTATAGAGTTATAAAAAAGTTGTGATCAGAATTTGAAGAGGAGAATCCCTATAGTAATCTTATAGTCAAATAACCTGAACTAATCTTTTATATACATATTATTTTTTCAATAATACAAAGAATATTTAGGTCAACCTTAACTATGCTTTTAAATATTTTTTAAATTTTTATTTGTATGTAAATACCATATAATATAAATATCAAATAATAATTTTATTGTTTCCAGAAGGTCCTAATTATAATGAATAGTGTAAACCTGTAACTAGTAGAAAGCTTGGAGGAGCTTCTAAGGATCACCCCATTGGTTCATTGGCAATTTATCTTTTTTTTTATATAAGCAATTTGCTTGTTTGTTGAAAGCGGGGAAGGAAGAGTAGAGGCAAGACAGCAGAAGGAGAGGGAGCATTTTAACTTAGACCATCACTATTTCTTCTCCATAAGACCCTAGAAAATATGTCATTCTTAATTCTGATCAGGAAAACCAAGAAAAAGTAACAGTGAGTCATTTCTCCAATCCAGAGAAGCTTAGTCAAAAAGATTTGTGGAACTGGGGACAGGTCTGGTCAAAAGTGCATTACATGTATCATTCTAGTTCTCTGGGGCAGGAAGAAGGTCGAAGCAGGATATCAGGACGGGGGGGACATCAAGGGAGCAAGACATCTCAGGGGATCCCTGAAATAGGACTGGGTATAAGAATAAATGTCATCTGGCAACCCTGATTCCCATTACCCATTTCCAGGCTAGAGAAACAAGGTAAAAAGGAACAGTCAAAAGCATGGGTATGATCAAGAAAGAAGTTTCAGAAACAGAGTTGATTGATCCCAGAAGCAAAGCACTGGCTCAGTTCTTCACTTTAGCCTACTGTCAAAATGTCATTGGAATAGCTAGGGCAGGAGGTTCAGACCAAAGAACTATTTCCCACAAAAACTCCCAACAACTGACAGTGATTGAATGCAGCAGTAATTGTCTGAAAATTTCAACCACACACAAACCAACAGACACAAAACTAGGCCAAGCAGTTGCAAGGATCAGATCAGGAGGTTGGTATCAAAAAAAATCCCTCAGACTAAGTGTGAAAGCAGCAGGAGGAATTAAAAGGATTTAAAATGAGAAAACAAAAACAAATCCACTATAAAGAGGTACCATAGTGACAAGAAAACTCAAGACACAAACCTAGAAGAGGATGACTTAAAAACATCTTACAAACAAAACTGTAAAGAAAAATGCAGTTTAGGCACAAGTTTAATAAGAATTTCTAGAAGGGTTAAACCAGGAGTGACATTTTTCAGCTCCATGCTTTTCAAAGGTGAAAGAAAGAAGTTGAGGTCTCTGCCTGAGCCACAATTATCTTCAAGAGTAATTCTAGTTCCGTTTTCACAGTCAGCTAGCCAAACTCACTGTTTTGCTATTTCTCACAGTTCTTTCCAAGATGAAATGGTTATTGATTCCCCTCCAATGCAATGACCACTTTTTTAAGGATTAATAATAATAGTTGAAACATAGTGATTTAATCAGTGTGGATAAGTTATCTCATTTAAGACACATTTCTACTTTGTGAGGTAAGCCTCAATTTTATAAATAAGGAATCAGGGCTCAGAAAAGTTAAATCATTGCCCCATGATTAGTTCAACTAAGAGAAACCAAAGGTAGAACTTGAATCGAGGTCCCATTAAATTCCTGATCTAATGTTTTTTTTTTATTATAACACATTGTCTCTTGTGTAACTGATTAGAGAAGACATCATAATGGCCATCATAAAATATTTCAATTCATACTTTTAGAAACTATAATTATGTAAATGGTAACATTTCTTTTTTCTCAAGGATTGTAATTGTTTTTACTTTTTCTTACTATACATGCACATAGATTAAGAGATTTTAAGAAAACACAATGCATTTTGTGTTATGTTCTAAGTCAAAGAATACTATAACTCCTTTAGCAATGGATGTTTTCATGACATAAACAATTAAATCCAATGTTTAGATTACCTTTCAGATTCTATTTCTTTAAATGCAGATACATTCCCCAGTTGAGATATATTTTCTCTGATCAGACATTATATAAGAATATTATTTTTACTACTATTAATAAAATTAATAATAAAAATAATGCTGAAATGAAAAAACATCATTAGACCAACACCTAATCTGTTTATTTTAGGACACAAGCTTCTTGAGAGCTGGAACTTCTTTTTCTCATTGTAGCCCAAGAGCTAGCAGTGGCATGACTTAAAACTGTTGCCTAATAGATATTTCTTGAATTGAACACAGTTATGCAATTTTATAAGTTAACTAAATAGTGCTGATATTTCTAATATCAATTTCCTGGCTTTGGTTGTAAGCTATTTTTAAGGTTTAATTTTAGAATTGAAAGAGCTTGTAAGATCATGTAGTAGAACCAGTTTCATTTTAAAAATATAAAAACTGAAATCCAAAGCACTTAATTCATTTGTCCAGAATTATACAAGCAGTAAGTACAAAGCATGATATGAACCCTCTTCCTCTGACTCCAAGTCCAGTGCTCTTGTCAGGACAACATGGCTACCTATGGATTGTGTCCATCAGGAAATTATTGTATGACTTTCTAGGCTTCAAAAAGGAATCAATAAGTTATTGAATGAATTTTGGAATTTTTATAAGACAAGCTATGCCAATGAGATGTATTCTATTTGAATAATAGGAAAACAAAAATTCTTCTATATTTTTTTCTGTTGGCAACCAGAGAGAATGAGCAAATTGACTCAAGTTAGTAAGATTACTAGGAAAAGTGACCACTAATTAATACTGGTTCAAGACTAAGCTTTTGTATATGGCAATAACTTTGAGATTCTCTGTGTCTCCACTCTAAAGGAATGGAATGAAGTCTGGGGAAGAAGGTGACACCTTCAAGTTTCCTCATCTTTTTTAATAGAAACTCAGGAGGAAACTGATGTTGATTTTTGAGTAGAGGAAGGTAAGACTCCTTTGTTCATCATCATTATTTGATGTTCCTCTACAGGCCTAGAATGATATAAAAATCAACTCATTACAGGTAAACTGTTTTTTTTTAAAAATTGTATTTCTTTTTTCCCCCACTTAATAGTATTTTATTTTTTTCCAATTACATGTAAAGATACTTTTCAACATTCACTTTTATAAGATTTTAAATAACAGTTTTTTTTCATCTTACCTTCTCTCCCTTCCCTAGACAACAAGTAATCTGATATAGATTTTACACATTAAACATATTTCCACATAAGTCATGCTGTGGAAGAAGACTCAGAATGAAAGTGGACAACCACAAGAGAGAAAAAAACTAAAAAAAAGTGAAAATAGTATGGTTCAATCTGCATTCACACTCCACAATTTTTTCTCTCCATGTGGATGACATTTTCCATGACAAGTCTCTTGGAAGTGTCTTGGATCATTGTTTTGCTGAGAAGAACTAAGTCTATCCTAGATGGTTGTTACAAAATGTGGCTATTACTGTGTATGTAATTCTTTTGGTTCTGCTCACTTCACTCTGCATCAGTTCATGTAAAATGCTAAGTAGGAGGGCATGAGCATTCTATTTCCTGGAAGTGCTTTGGTAAAATGTTCATTTTTATTTCTTTCTAGGCCCTGTTAATGTTTAATTCCTTGTGCGTTTTTATAGTTCTATGCTGAAAATGTGTTCTAGAGTTAGGGATTAGCTCAGAGTTGTTTTTAAATTAAAAAAAAACTCACGTGACAGTCTGTTTGGTATGGCGAAATCATCTTGAATGTCTTTGCTAATGTTGGTTATTAAATTTTCTGATTGAGCATTTACATCTCAGATATTTCTAAGATCTGTTCTTCAGGGTTTGATTTTTTTCTTTTCTTGATTTCTAGAATTTAGAAAGTGATGTAGAAATGTCAGTGATGCATATTAAACAAAAAGATGTCATGGGTACATTTTTTAGAGAGAAAGCTGTTAAATATTCACTAGAAATTTGGTTCTTACTTTTTTTTTGCTAATAGATAATCAATAATTCCTTGACTATAGTCATTTGTAGTGATGGAGTTATCCAATCCCAGGGATTCTCATTTACGTTATAAGCTATATAGAACAATCCTAAATACTTCATTCATTACATTTCCAACCTACTTCAAATTTATTTGAGAACAAATATTTACAAACATGCTGCTTTTATTTTTTGTATAATTTTACATGTTTGTCAAACATTACTTTGACTAGCTCCCTGTGTAATCTGGAAGAGTGTCATTTTTCTTGACTTTCTCTTTTCTTTTCCTCATAAAATAGTTTATTTTCTGAGAGCCATACTTCTCTCAACCTTCTCCTCAGATGAAATAATAATACTTTACATTTATAGATAATGCTGAAAAGATGGCAAAATTCTTTAAAATATATTATACCATTTTCCCCTCATAACTTGTACCATAGGATGTGCACTGTGAACATCACAGAAAATATAATCAATGCTGGATATCTAGGCCAAGAAAGATTCTTGGAGACAGGAACAATTTCATTTTTATCTTAGTACACCCCTACCTAGCACAGGGATCTATGTGGAATAGACACTTGATAAATTGAATTGATTTGCTCTGAACCTGGGTGTGATGAAAAGGAGGAGAGGGTAATAAGAATTTATACAGCAACTACTATGCTCCTGGAACTGTTAGATATTTTATATCTTTTTAAAAGAATACTTTAATGACAAGTGATTATGTCTCTTTTAAATAGATAATTTTACTGACAAATGATTGTACAACCTTTACTTGAAGACTTCCAGTGAGGGGAAGTCACCATCTCCAAAAGAAGCTCATTGTGCTTTTGAAAAACTCTAATTTTTATTAGTTTTTCCTTATATAAACTTAATTATGCAACACACACACACACACACACACACACACACACACAAACACATTTTCCCTCTGTAACATCCAGTAATTGCTTCTTTTCCTGGTCTTAAGACCCTCCAAAGTCATTCAGTTTGAATGTCTTTCTAATGCTTATGCACAGGTAATTAATTACCTTCCCCTACCTGAATCTTTAATTTTTTTGGCTTAACTACAATGCTTCCTTTATATAATTCTCATATGGTATGATCTAGAGGTGTATCACTCCCCGGAGGCCCTAGGTTGAGCTATTTTCTGAGAATATACATGAAAAGAACATAAGAAAAATTGAATTGTATCTTTTCATCCCAATCCCTCCATTAATTAGATGTGTTACTATTGTAGAGGTATAAAACTTCCCTAGTCATTAGTATTCTCATCTTTAAAATGAAAAGGTTAGATTCACTGACCCCTAAGACTCCTTCCAACTCTTCATATTCCCATTTTTGTACTAAAATGATCCTTACAATTGTTCTTTCATTTCCTTTTGTTCCAAAACCAGTTTCTATGACACTTTTTGACCATCTTCTTCATATGCTGAAATAAAAATAACTCCCCACACTTTTCTGAATTTCTTTTATTTGTTGTCTTTTCTCATTACAATATAAACTTCTTGAGGACAAAGATTGACTTGTTTTCTTATATTTGTACTTCTAGGGCTTAGGATAGTGATTGCTATATTGTAGAAACCTAAGTATTATCTATTTAATATATATTTTATCAACCTGTCTTTCTGTTTTTTCAACAATAGGATTACTAAAGAATAAGATTTAATAAACCAAGTCATTCTCAATATGTAAAAGAGATCTTTAAAATTATCCTCATTAGCATTATAGACTAGAATTGTTCTCTGTTCCCCTTTAGTGGAACCCACACATTTCTGAAACATCTCTTTAAGATGTTATTTTATCCCAGCTTCATGAATTAAAAAAACCTGCTCTCAGTTGAAGATAACAAGTTTTGCAGTCTTGTCTTGCCTTTGCTGTGTTCTATATTTGCCTTTCTTCCTGATTCTCTATAGGTATGTCTATAGAATTTTGACAATTTCCCCTTTAATATTCCTTATATTAGGCTAGTGAATATTTTAAGCAGGTGTGAAAATAAAAGGCATTTGTTGCTAAACAAGATTCTTGAAAACACATTAGATGTATCCCCAGTGATACTGTTTTGCCCACTCTTCTGTAAGTGATTAAAATGTTGTTAAATGTATATTCCGAATTAATTTTTCAATTAAGACAAAAAACTAAGGGTGCTATTTTAAGGAGATAAATATTTAAACTTGCAATCAAAATGGATTCTGAGTAATGCCTAGTTATCACAAATTGAAAGGATATAAGATCATTTCAAGGTTATTGGAATTCCTTGAGATTGAATTCTACAATAGAAAAGAGAATTCAAAAGAGATTCTTAGTCAAAATTTCAAAAGAAAAACAAGAATATTGAGAAAAAAATTCATGTAAAAGTGAAGACTCCCCAAGGAAGAAATGACCATGGTAGCTTCTCTGTTAGGTTTAGAAAAAAGAGGGACTTTTCATTAAATTTGAGTAAAGACGATCTATCCTTTAATACAAGGGAATACAAAGTGATCTTATATTATGCTGATTTAAGAAAGGCTGCATGGTCTAGGGCAAATAGTTTTGGCCTTATATCTGGAATCCCTGATGTTGAGCCATTGCTGAACCACATATCTCATCCATAAAATAAAGCTGACTATATTCACATTACTTATCCCTTGGGATTGTTAGGATATATAAACTTAAAAATGCTTTATAAATGTACTATTAAAGGAGATGTGATATTTACTAAGTAGCTGGCTATATATACATATATATATATGTATATATATATATACATATATATATATATGTATAGCCTATGAATGTTACTAAAACAGTTCAAATGGCAACACTCTATGAGTTGGCTGACAGGACTACCTGTGCATTCTGCATATTGATTGATTCTACACTGCATCTGACTTTTTCATTTGACAAATGAGTCTGCTATGAAAGGAATCACTGCTTTTTAACTTAGCACAAGGTCCTTCCCCTGAGCTCCTCATTGAACTTAAATTTTTATTCATGGACAAGTCTAGAGATCCTGGTTCTGGGCTCTGGGAGCAGAGGCAGTAGTGATTCAGAAGTTGACTTGGAGAGCTCTCTCTGGCTGATTGGTAGTAGACAAGGAAAGGATATAAACTGGTGGCAGTAACTAGATTGTGTTTGAGAGTTGTATTATTCCTTTCTTTGCATGGATAATATGATAAACCTAAGAGTAATAAGAGAACAGCATACTTTGGGGAAAACCATCCTTACATGATAAAATGAGGATTTATCATCTTTTCTTCATACTACAAAGCTGAGTTTTAAGAGGCATGTGGCATAACATATAAGTCATTTATTTGGTCTAGAGTCATGAATACTTGGATTTAAATCCTGCCTCTGATACTTAGTAACTGGGAAACAGCATAAGTCACTTAACCTTTCTGAGACTCAAGCTACTCTCCAAGACTGAAAGCTATTAGCAATATATAAACTAATGTAGAGGAAATTCTGAAAATCATAGACCCTTGAGGATAGCCCAGCACAAGACATTAGAAACTATCTTAAAATTCATCTAATTTGATCTCTCAATTATTGACTTATTTTACAAAGATCTTTATTCAGTTTCATAATTAATAAATATGTAAAGATACATTTATTCCATGAAGATAGTATGCTACTCTAATAGTAGAGGAAAAAACCCTTGGGAAATGAAAGCAGTTATGAGTTCAGATAAATCTGTTTTACCAAGAAGGAAACTCAGACATACGGGATAAATTACTGTAAAAGTCAACAGTATCATTCTCATTCAACACCATAGTATCAAGTTTTGAAGTTGGGTTGAAGTTGATGAAACTGGCTTAGTGAATAAACTTACTATTTGAAATAAAAATAATAATATTCACAGAGCTTATGAACCAAGGGAGAGGTCAAGTAAGGGCAATAGTAGAAAAGTAAAAAATCCAGTCAGAAAGATTAGATCTGACACAACATCCTTGTCTTCATCAATTCCTGGCCTGGTGCTTGTTAGATACTAGAACATAAATGATCCAGTGCAAGACACAGAAAGGAATTATGCAAGAAACAGACTAAACTATTTTATCATTTATCCCAATGATTTCACAACTGAGGATAATACTGCAAGAAGTTCAAAGCCAAAAGCAAAATTCCATTGCATTAAAATGTTCACAATAGAACATTGTATAGCTACAAAGAAATGGGAACTAAGCAGGCTTCCATTAATGGGATGATGGCTGAGCAAATATATGCCATATAAATGCAATGAAATATTACTGTACACTAATAAATTGTGAATATGAGAAATACAGAGGAACAAAGGAAGATTTTTATGAACTGATGTGGAGTGAAATAATCAGAACCAGATGAATAATATTGACATTGACTACAACAATATAAAAGAATAGGGCATTAATAGCAAGTAGTACTCCAAATAAAGAAAAAATAATTCCTATTCCTGATAATCAAAAATGCCTCTCTCTCTCTCTCTCTCTCTCTCTCTCTCTCTCTCTCTATCTATCTATCTATCTATCTATCTCTCCTTGTCATACAGCAATAAAATAGAAGGGCAGAATGTCACATACCTTGTCAGATAATCATTTTATTGGTTTTGTTTTAGCTGATTTTCTTCTTTAAAGTAAGAGTTCAAGTGTGGGATGTGTTATATTAAGAAATGAAGTGATATAAAAACATCAATAAAATTCACTTTTTAAAAAAATGAAAGAAATATGTGGGTTGAGTTTCTGAAGAAAAAGACTGCTCATCCCCCAACATACCCCTCATCCCCACTAAAAAATGCCACAATACTAGATTTGGAAGTAGAAATATTTATTTCCTCCACAGAACCTTTGAAATCAGTGGGAGCTTTATACACTGGAAGGGGAAGAAAGACATGTGAGAGGAATAGAAATCATCATTCTTTTGAAGCCAAAAGCCTCAGTTCATGCAAATGCCCTACATAAAAAGCCGAGTTATAGAAGTTCAGTGAGAGGCAGTGACTTTTGTGAGTCTTTAACTGGTTAATGAGTGAGGTGACTTCTGATTTCAGTGACACTGCACCTCTGGAGGCAGCTAAGTTACCTAATTAGTGAAAGCTTTGTTTTTTGGTTTAATTTTTATTGTAAATCTAGCTTTTGAGCTGCTGTTTCATAGGTTCCAAATGTGGAAGGAATCAAGCACTGATGATGTGACTAGGCTCATGTCTGCTCATTTAGCCACTGGTCTTTGTCTGAAACACCCATCCCTTGAACTCCATGTAGTGTCTGAAGACTCTGTTCGAAAATATCGGGGTCATTGAATCATTTTGCTAAAGGACCCAAACAGGATAACCTGGACTTTGAATTGAAGCTTAACTTGCTCATGGAGATTTAAGAGGAAGTCAAAGTTCACTATCCATGGATTGGACCCTGGTCTGTCAAAGCTCACAAAGCAAGCCTCTGGCTGTGGGAAAGAAAACTTTCTACAGCCTATGAATGATAATGATGTATTAATTTCTCTATGTTTAATGAGTAGAACAATTCTTCTCATCCAAGCAATCCAGCTTTGAAATCTGCAATATTAAAGAAAAAAATCATCAGATCCCTGTGTAGGGTATACCCACTTGTCTTTTCTGTGGAACTATTCACCTGGAGCACATTTTGCGTTTGTTCTAGAGCCTACTCTGTCTTCCCAGGTGGTTTTGAAGTTTGACTAAATATATTCCTCTCATTCTTTGCAAGATATTTCCTGTGAAAAAGAAATTTCCCACGACACGTAATAATAGCCTATGAAACTGCAGTTTATATATACCACTAGAAAAGGAAACAACATTATGTGGCTAGAAAGCAGACCTTGAGTGCAGGAAGGTCCAGGTTCAAATCTTCCCTCAAACACACCAGATATGGAGCTGCTCTTATTGCCTCAGACAACTCAGCATCGAAGAAGGGACTTCCACAGAAGGAGCTTCCTATCTGTATGAGATCAGAGGCTTAAACTTAAAATTTACAGAAGGATTGTGCTAAAGCATTTTTTCAGGTTCAGAGATAAATCAGTGACAAAATAATAATTCAACATTTAGCTAAAAGTTGGGAGATGTCAAATAGAAAAAAAAAATATTTTCCTCATCTCAAATAGTTTCAATCAGTCAGCTTAATTTAATCATGCAACAAAAATGTAATTAAAATTAAAAATCTGCTATTCTGTGCTTGTGTTATATAATAAAGGTAATCTAATATGGAAATATTTGTACTACATTCCTAAGTTCAAGTAAGAAATAATCAGACCCATGACCTGGACTCTTCCCCACAATCATTTTTACTTTACCCCTATATAAGTTTTTAAATCAGGTCTTCTTGATATCAGACCAGTAACAGATTTTGGAAGGCATGCATAAGTTATTTGGATCTCCTTTATTATGAACTATTATTTGTGTTGTATACCAAGAGATGATTTAGAATTCTATAATAAACAGATGCTACTGATATCTGATGCAGAATCACCCTATCTTATCCATGAGGATCAAAACTGAGGCCTTCATTACCTCTTGTTTGAGCTCCCCACCCTCAAATGCCTTAAGAATAAATGTTCTGAGAGCAAGTTTGATTTAGAAACTATATTGATTTATATTTTCAAAGAGGAGATCAAAATCCACCATTCTGCAAGGCTGGGATGGAAAGTCTTAGGGACAGTGCTTTAAGTCTTATACCAAAGTTATTGTTTCTTTTAAAGGGAAAATGAATTAGCTGTCACATCCCAGACAGATGAACATAAGGCAAACTAATCTCCAGCTGGCAAACAAGACTTAAGGGAAGGTTCACCCCCACTCTCTCCCACACATCAAGAGCACCTTCAGGTCATCAGCGATCTTTGCAGGTGGCCCTAACTTGCCCTCCTTACTCCTCTTTTACTGGTCAATACAAGTTCTAAAGGGATTTCCAAATTACACTGAAAGATGCAGTCATCACTCAGGTTAAGAGAGAGTTGGATTTCTGACTATCTGTTAATAATACAATTTTTAGTTCACAGAATTCTAATTTTTATTTGTTTTGCTTTGTTTTTCTTGTAGGCTAAATTATGGCATTGGTAAAACTTGGGCTGTTTTGAGTTATGAGAAATGCAGAAAACCATAGCAGTAACTTAAATCATTTTCTCTTGTGACCAAACTAGCAAAAATTAAGGGGGAAAAACTAAGAATTACTTCAAAGGACTTGCTTTCTATCTCAAAATTTAATAATGCATGATTTTATATTTTAAAGCAATATTCACACTATCTCTAAAAATGAATCAGTATAGAAACCAGGTAATTTCTTGCTTGGTGAAAGTCAAGTCTGCTCTAGGACAGTTGATGGTATCTATGGTATTTGTATATGATCAGGACCAAAATAGACTTGTTCCCTACTGATCACCCTTTGAGTGTATCATTTTGCTGTGGACTGGGCAGTGACAATGCAAAGATAACTGGACCCAGTTTGCACATACTCCCTGAACCAGTTAATTAAATGGCAACAGAAGATTCTAAAAATAACAGTGGTGTGATAGGATGTAAGCAGACTTTCATTTGCCCAAGCATTATTGCTCATCCCATCCACTGTTCCAGTGCTCTAATACATTTTAGATTTTATCAATGTGAGTCTTTCCTAGAGAATGCATATCACCACCCAATCATTTAGTCTTATCCTATGTGGCTATTGTCCATGTCCTCCCGAATGGTCTCCCCAAGATGATCACCCAACATTTGCAGGAATTTCCTATTCTTCTCTTGAGATTTTAAAAACATGAGCTCTTTGTTAGTCATTCCTCATTCCCATTGTCCTTTTTAATCATATATCTTATTGATGTCATCCTTTATACTGTCTCCTCTTTGTAATTCCACACTGACAAAATGTGTCAGTATCCCTGAAAATTTCATATATTCGGTTCAGCAGTACAAAGCAAAAGAGTAGGAATTCTAAAAAATGATATGCAGATCATAAAGGTGATTTAAACATTTATAACAAAGGTTTGTAGCATGAGATTTAGTTGTTACATGGAGTATAGGTGGTATAAATACTTCACAGGGGTCTGGGGACAATATTATAAACCATTTCAGGGGAGTAAACACCTTCTTGAATTACCAATGGTAATGGTATGTGGATTATTAAGAGAGCTAGTTCCTACACTAGGTTGGAAGTTGTACCAGATAAGATCCAATTACACTATTCAATATTGCCCATAGATTTTAAAAAACATTAACAAAAAAACCATCAAAATGATTGGGAGATCCTTGATAGCAGAGGCACAGAAAGACACGATTGAGAATTAAACAGAATGGGAAAGTATATATGGATCATGATAAGCCCTGGGAAAAAGTTTACTCACATTAAAGAAAGCCTAGATAAATAAAAGTGACATGGGGTAAACCAAGGAACAGTTTAAAATACAGTGAAAAAGAAATGTGTTTTAAAGACAAAATGAATTAGCTACAACATTCTTGAGAAGGCAACATTTAAAAATGTATATATGTCATTATGTAGCTGTTTGCTCAAGAGGTAAAAAGAAAGCAATATTATGACATAAAGGGCCATGTGACAGCTGGTAGGATGCCAAGACGCTCTTTGATTATGCTGACATATGAAAGTAAAGATCCTGAAAAGTATGTCTGGGCCCCAAAGAAGGGCAAATATGGTTCCACTTAATAAGGAAGAGATAAATACCATACTTCAAAGAGCTTAACATGATGCCAATAATCTCAGATAAGAGTTTATATGGTAAAGAGAATCTTGTATAGGTTCTAAGATTAGTCCTGACCTTTAAGTGTGTCTTAATTGGACTTTTATAACTCTTCACACCTCTGTTTAAAGCTCACCTAAAGGTCAGGACTAGATTCCATATTCTATCTGTAGAGATTTAAAAGCAAATCACTTTACCACTCTGGGGCTCAATTGGCAAAGTTGCAGTTACCAAGCACATTCCAGAAATTGGAGATAGGCCCATCTGAAAAAGAAGACAGTTGAACTGAATGATCTCTAAGATACCTTCCAGCTCTTACACTTTATGATTCTTATTTCCTAATGAAAATCAGAGGCTACTGAAACATCTGTGTGGGATTTTCTTTAACATGTGAAATGCCAAAGAAATGTCCTCCTCCCCCAGGACTTCAACTACATTCTTAGAGTCTCTTTCACAAGAGAAATGGGGCAACTTTGGAGACATTATCCTATTCATTTTACTTTTTATTATCTCTCTACACCAAGACTCAACCTCAGAGTTCTTTCTATAACAACAGATTAAGAATACAATCATCCCTGAAAGAGTTAGAACAAAGAGAGCCATTAATCAAATTTTCTCATTTGCAACACCATGAAAATTTATTTAAAGTGGTGTTTCAGATATAGGTCTTTTCCTGAAGAATAAGGATATTGGATATAAGGTTCAGGTAATCTAAACTCCAAATACTTAGTCGAAGATTAAAGGAACCAGAAGGTTCACTATGCAAATGAATGACTTCATTTTCCAATGCCTGGAGGTGACTGAACAAGGTAGCCAATCTGGTCAGTAGTGTGGCATCCTGAAAAGAGCACTAGACCTAGAATCTCCTGAGAAAGGGACTGGAATTCTATATCCCACGGCTAATGGTGGCATGAATAATTTTATTTTCCCTACATTTGATGTCTGGCAGTCTCCAGAAGCTGAAATACCCCCATGCCTTAGAAATTTAGAATCCAGAGTTTCCTTCAAAGCTTAGTTCAGGAGACATTAAAGCTTCTTTTGCCGCACCTATTAACTACTAGTGCTTTTCCTGCAAATCTTTTGTATTTATCTTCTGTATATTTTCATAGACTTTTTTTTCAATTTTAAACAATTTTTCAATTGCATCTACATGCTATTTTTGTACTTGTTCCCCCCCCCCCCAAGTAGAATATAAGTTCCTGTAGGGCAGGGTTATTTTCTTCTTCCTTTTTTATTTTTGTATCCTAAAAGGTTGGCATGGTGTTTCATACCCAGTAGCTGCTTTATAAATATTGTAGGAGCAAAGGAAAATGTTTATAAGATGCAATATATTATTAGTAAAAAAAACTAAAAGGATTCTATTCCTGAACAACCACTTAAGTGTTTTGAAGATGGGATCAAAATAAGGTTGTAATTTACAGTTCATTTTGTATTAAATATTGAAAATATAAAACCACCAAATTCAATAACAAGCTTACATTTACACAATATTTTGCATTTTCAAAGAACATTAAATTCCCTCTCTGTCTCTGTGTCTGCTCTTTCTTTGTATGTCTCTGTCTCTCTGTCTTGCTCACACACACACACACACACACACAGACACTTTTATCTAAGTCAGTTTGTTTTAAGAAGTTACCAGCAAAAATGACAGGATATTCAGTGATATAGGAAAAATGGACAGTAGCAAATCATTAGAATCCCTATTTTGTGGTTATTTTGAATACAGATCTTCCTATAAATCATACCGCTGACCCTTGCTTACATAAGAAGCAAGATTTAGGAGGAATTATGGGAAGAAGTCAGCTCATTGGAGCAGTTGGTGTAGAAGAGGGAATTTTTGTATCAATCCTAAGGGTAAAGTTTCCTCCATGCTTTAATCAGTTTCCAGTTCCCCAAAAGGAAAAGAAGGAAAAAAAATGCTTAGAGAGCAGGTGTGAACAACAGACGTCCATAAGATGAATCAGCTCTCTAAGTGCTGAAATTTCTAGATCCTAACTTCATATCCTCTTCAGAAGCTATAGCCAGGGAATGGCATTTTTTTTAAGAATTCCAAATATCTCACTAATAGTTTCCAGACACTCAGCCTCTATTACTTTTGTGTGGGTGTATGAGCCTTTGTGGGGAGTTTAAAAAATGGTGTGTGGCACCAAAGGCTTGTAGAATCTTCCTGGGAGTTGACATTTTGATAGTGTTGGAGAAGAACCTCTTTTACTGCTTTTATCACTGCTCACCTGATTCCCTCCCCCCGCCTCACCTTCAACTCACCAATCCCAAGGAATTAATGATTTTGATTTGATTTTGTTTGTTCTCTATGATTCTAATTACTGAAGGAAACTTTGCAGCAGCAAATTTCAACATTCAAAGATGTTAGAGATTAGTTTTTAATGAAGTACAAAATGAATGCATAAAAAGAAAAGTTTCTTTAATTAAAGGAATTTCTAAAATATAGTATTTGAATGTTTTTTCTTGGTTCCCTAGAGAAAGATAAGATATAGTTTTATTTTCTAGTTACCCAGAATTACAAGAATCAAGGGTTCTTCAAATTATTTAAAATTGATTTCGGGAAGTGGATGTTTATAGATATTTGAACTTTTCCAAACCTATTCATAGTACTAAAGGAAATAGTAAGAAAATTCAATTATAAAATAACTATTTATAAAAAAAAATTTTTAAATGGGATCAAGGCTCCTAGGCTCAGCACGTTCCAAGGGTGAACCACAAACAATCTCTGAATTACAAAGACTACTTTGCTGAATCTGGTTTCTTGTTTTCCATACCCCACCAGCTGAATAAATGAGAGACATATTTAGCAGAGCCTGTAGTAACCATTTTCTCATGCTCTCAAGTCACCAACCCCGGCTTGAAATGGCAACATGTCAAAGAAATAGAGCAATGAAAGTTAGAAGGGAAAAAAGTCAAATGATCCTGTTATGGCAGGAAAATTAGAGAGTTGAGTGTTCATATATGGGATTTTGCAAATTGGAAGAATATAGTCACTAATTCCAAGAAACATAATTATTAGAATATGAAATACATGTACATATATATAAGCATGTATATAATCACAGAAAAATAGTTTGAGAAATAATGAGACATTATACAATTGACATCTTTCTTTTACTTTTTTGTCTATTCATATTTCAAAAAAAATGTTCACCTAATGATACCCATTTCAGTTACCAAATGGAATTGAATGAATAAATGTAAACCATTAGTTTTGTAATGCCTTTAAATTTATAGATGCAATTTATTAAAGAGGATATAATTGATATGGCACTGAATCTATAAGTTTAGGAAGCATTTTTATTATTCTGAAAAATTAAACTCTCTTATACTTGAAAAACTTCAGAACTCTAAGCAAAGCAGTGATTAATCTCAAATCCAGAATACTGGTAATAAAACATGCTCTCTACCTCTTGGCAGAGATGTGATAGACTAGAGATGTACAATTAGACATATCTTTTCAGACAGGACCAATATAGAGATCTATCTTACTTGATTGCATTCATTTGTACAAAGAAAAGATTCTTCTTGTTCTTAATGGAGGCTACTTAATGGATATTGATAGAGATATGAGAGGGGAGAAAAAGAGGAATCAACAAAACATTTAAATATCCAGAGCAAATTAGAAATGAATTTCAGAAGAGGGCACATATGTGGGAATACTGTTGCTAGCATGTTAAATTATATATATATATATATATATGTATATATTTAAAGCTATTATGTTTCATCATGATCTTGTATGTAATACTCTTTTATATTATTTGTATAATGAGATATTAGTATTTGCTGTTAATTATTAAATTTATAGCAAAAAAAATTTAGAGAGGAGGGATAAAGGGAAAAAGTCCATAATTTTGAGGTAGTTTTCCTTATCCCAAATGTATCTTGGAAAGAATTTCCTTATCCCAAATGGCCTTGGAAAAGAAAGAATTAGAGATAGAAGAAAATGGTAATGTGTATGCATGGTTGGGAAGGTAGGAAATGAGAGGTTATATTGATGCATTTAAAGACTATTTCTCAATTCTTTAGAGTCAGATGATCTGAGGGTCATCTTGGGAATTAACCAAAAGCCTCAAGATGACAAAAATATGAGTTCCATTTCTGTTTTGAGGAATAATCGAGCAAGATGATTTGAGTATGGGACAAAGAATTCCAGGAAAAGAAAAACCAACACAGGTTTATACCCCAAGGACCTTAAGCTTATATCCCTTTTACGTGTCACCTAAACAACAAATATTTAAGAGCATCATATATGGGCCAGTAGGCAAATGTCTGAGTCAAAAAGACACCAATACAATTGGTACAATTTATGGAAAGGCACTAAAATAAGAAGAGGAGGATTCATGGGGTGGGGGGAAGCTACCTATTTGCATCTCAAATTCAGAAGAAGAAGATGTTCAAATTACTTAAGATTTCCATGGAGGATGTGGATTCAAATACATAAACAGGGGAAAACAAAGTTTAAAAAAAATCATATCTGATAGAAAATGAATCAAAGAGCAAATAAAGTATATTGATAAAGTATTGACCCCTCTCTCTATAAAGTAATTAGTAGAAAGTGATCTACTTTGGATTATATCAGGATACAGCAGGGCTTCTAAGTGTTGACTACTTTAAGGCAATTCCAAAGATTGGCATTATGGACTCTGTCACAGTCATAACACCCCCCAACACATTCCTCAGGAAATACATTAAATAAACCTAAGTTTAATATTAAGAGAAAAGTCAATTTTAATATTCAAAATCCTTATATAATTGACAGTTCAATTTCCAAAGTCCTTTACGTATAATTCCATCCATGTGTAGGACTTTGAATGAGGTGACTGGATGGCATAGTGGATAGAGCACTGGATCTGTAATCAGGAAGACAAAAAAGTTCATTAGCAGATTGTTATTAGCTATGTAGCCATGGCCAGGTCACTTAATCTCTATCTGCCTAAATTTTTCATTTGTAGAATTGTGACAATAACACCTAACTCCCAGGGTCATTGTGAGGATCAAACTAGATAACATTTATAAAATGCTTTGTAAATCTTAAAATACTAAATAAATCTTGGCTATTATTATTATCATTATTGCTACTTAAATATTCAATAACAATCAATTTTACTAAGTTGGATCGGGGCAGTTAGATGGTACAGTCGTTAGACTACCAGGTATAATATCAGGAAGGTTTCATCTTCCTAAGTTCAAATTTGGTCTCAGATAAATGCTACCTGTATGAGCCTGGGCAAGTCACTCATACCTGCTTGATTCACTGTAAAATTAACCAGAGAAGGAAATGGCAGCCTACTCCTGTATCTTTGCCAAGAAAACCTCAAATGGGGTCTTAGAAAGTGGAATACAACTGAAAAATGATTGAACAATAACAAATGGGACTAGGAAATTGATGAGAAAATGATAATTTAAAAATTTATGAGTTTAAAAAATTAGTAAAATAATTTACATTAAATATTTTGACATAGCCTATATTCTTTGGCACAAAGTAAATGAATATCTAAGACATGAGTCAAAGATTATATGGCAATTTTTAAAAAATAGAAACTTTTTTAAATTATAAGAAATTTAATCTGAAAGACAGGAATTATTTCTGATTGCTATACTTTATAGTATTAGAGGATCATTGGCAATGCCCTTAGTAATGACATCATATCACATTTATATGATGCTTTCTCAACTCAGAAGAAATGATTTTCATAATGTCTGACAAAATGCTCTCTTAGATTCTACATTCTGTCTATAAATTTCTGAGTGAACTTGGGACTTCAATTTGGTACAGGAAGGGATCATAAAGACTCCTTCATTTTATAGATGAGACCACTAATGATTAAGGAGATTGTTTTCCTAATGCCATACAAATCATAAATGTCAAAGATAGAATTTGAACCCAGATCCTCTGACTTTAGAGCCAGTGCTTGCTTTTGTCGATCTTTCCTGTAAATAACACAGCAAAAGTTTATAAATGAGTTGAACAGACCCACTAGGAGGCAGCAGCTTATAAAGAGAATAATCAACCCCAATCCCCTCTATGGTTGTTAAAAATAAACAAAAATAAATCCAGTCATAGGATTTTTAAGTCTACCTCTTAATGATGTCTCTGTGACATCAAATATGTCCACTATATTTATAGATTTCCAATAGAAAAAAAGAACTAGATGAATGAAAATTCTCATGCAAATAATATTCATTGATAGTGCAGTCATGTAGGAAAGTATAATGGGGAAATAGTTTTGACTTTCATAAAGTATATTTGCTGGGAGATTTTCATAATAAATGGCAAAAGGGTCAAATACTTGCAATATGTTTCATTTTTTATCTACAAAAGATGAAGATAAGTTTTGGATTCATCTTTAGCAGTCTGGTGGAGCTGAAAGTGAATTGTATTTTGAGTTAGAGAAAAAAAGATTTGGATCCCCTTTCAACCTATCTCCTATGTGACTTAGGGCATGTATTTTAACATCATTATGATTCAGTTACTTGTAAAATGAGGGGGTTGATCAAGATGCACTCCACGAACTTTTCCAGTTTTAAATTCCTAATTCAATGGAAAAAATATAAGATAAAGATACAAAATCTTTAGGCAAAAAAGGAGGCCTGATAGGTCACTTAGTTCACTCAATATTTGAGCAGGAATTTCATCTACGACATACTTATTAAATGGTCATCTCATGTTTTAAAGACCTCCGATGAAAAAGAATTGACCAACTCCTAAGGTTGCCCATTCCCTTTATGAACAGCTCTAATTGTAAGGAGGATTTACCTCTTTGCATCTTTTCCCCATGTCTCTTAAATTCTCCACTCTGTAGTAAAGCAAGATATAACTAATTCTTCTAACTTTAATTCCTTCAAATATTTGAAATATCATTGTCTAAATCTCTTGCATTACCAAATTTAACTTTTCACCAATGTTTAAAGATATTGAACAGTGCTCAGTCTCTCTATGGACTTATCCATTTTGTTAATTATAAGATCTATTAGCTTGCACGTAATAGCAAAAAAATAGAAGATCTCTAGCTTGTTGAACAAGCACTATTTATGGGAAGGAATCAGTGAGATAAGGTAATAAAAAATGGACTCTTGGTTGAAGTCTATATTGCTAGAGGTAGTGCCCATATCAAGGAGCTATCAAAGGGCCAAATAATTTGAAATGACTATATATCAACTCCCTATTAGTTGAAAATTAGCGAAAAAAAGTCAACACATTTCAGGTTAAGCCTTAACCAATTAGTCTGATCTTTTTTCACTCCCTTTTTTTAAAGGCTTTTGCAAGGCAAACAGGGTTAAGTGGCTTGCCCAAGGCCACACAGGTAGGTAATTATTAAGTGTCTGAGACTGGATTTGAACCCAGGTACTCCTGACTCCAGGGCCGGTGCTTTATCCACTATGCCACCTAGCCACCCCCTCACTCCCTTTTAAAACAGATAAATTAGTTTGGTTAGATTTTATTTTATTTTATATTACAATAAAATATTAAATTATATGTTTTAGTTTTAGTCATTTGTTGGAATTGAGAATTAATTGATATGGTTATGCAAATACCAACTCTATATGAATCCTACAAGGACTGCTTCTTAGAAAGAGAATTGTTTACTTAAATATATCTATATTAATAATATAAGAATATTATATAAATATATAATATATTATTTAAATGTATATTTATTTATATAAAAGTTTATACTATGATATCTTTAGGCATGTTAGTGTTCTCTCTGGGACTTTATGATAGTCAGGACCTAGTAATGTAGGAGTTAAGGGAAAAAAGAAAGAGGAAGGAAAGAAGGAAAAAAGAAGAGAAAGAAAAAGAAAAAAGAAAGAAAAAGAGAAGTGGAAGTCTGAAAAGAAAAAACACCGTATCACTTTGCTTTTGCTTTTTACTACTAAGTTATTCGAGTTAGTTTAAAATGTCAGATCAATTTTGGGAAAAGATGGATATATAGATACATAGACACACATATGGATAGATATAAATTATATGAATTATCATAGGTACTTGAAAGTATGAAATTATCCATGCCTCTAAATACTTTAAAAGTCACATGCCAATTATTTTGTCTATTGTTTCATAGAATCCCCTTCACTTCTCTCCATTTGGATAAGCGATTGTCTACAAGTGCCAAATGGAAAAATATATGTCCATGTGTTTGTGTGTGTATGTGTGTGTGTGGGGGGGATACTGGAGATATCTGTGGAAAATATTGGATGTCAGGTATGAAGGGGAAAAATGAAAAGTTTCATGGAATAAAAACAGACCCATGTTTTGACTTGAGAAGACATGATCACTTTGCAAATTCATTCTGATAATGTCTGATTATTAAGTTGCAAATACTCATTACCATTTAGTTTAAGCCACAAACAAAACTAGGCTGTTAGTGGTGATGATGCATCCTGGGATTTCTCTAACGAAGCACAGTTGGGACATGTTCCTAGCAAAATGTCCTCTGCACTCTGAAATGTAGGGGTCCCCATGAAAGGAACAGAATTCTGCCAAAGAGCTCATTTGTATGAGTTTTCCCACCTCCCAGGCTCTTCAGCAACTCTTCATGGTTTGGCAACATGTCCAAAGATCGCATGACTTCTTTGGACTGACTGATGGAGTTATTGAATGTAAAGCCTTGGCAGTAACAATTACCCTGGCAGTGACAGGAGCCAGGAAATATATACCAGTAAATGGAGCTCATTTTAATCACTGTACATAGGGTATGCTTGATTTATCTCATATCGTTACAGAATGACAATGCGGGAACCAAACTCTGTCCTCATGTGTTGTAATCAAGGAAAAGACCAAGGTTCCCACTCAATGAACTCTCAATTTGTGGGTCCTATGGATGCTTCTACTTCAAAAATATGGATATATATATATATATGTATATACATATATATATATATATATATTAACCTATTCTGTTTGGAGCACAAATTTCCTCTAATCAGAATAAAAGCATAACATAATAACAAGGATACCCTGAAATGAATTACTATTGTTGATGATTACACATGTAAACTGACTTTTCTGTGTCTCAGTTTACCCATATTTATAATCATCCTTATCATAATGAGCACTATTATTTTCACCATCCTTGAAAGACATTGATTTATAATCTATTCATGCCCAACTAGAACCTGTAAAACACAAATCCAAGTCTTTGTCAGCATTCACAGTCATGGAAACCCACAATCCAAATCAGATAAAGTTTGTTCAAATTACAATTGAATAAAAGAAATTAGATAATTAAAAGGGATTAAATAAAATTATGTGCTTAGGTAATAAATCTACAGAGAGGTTAAATTTGTTGTATTATACACTATGGCTTACAGTTTTTGCTTTGTTCTGTAATACTTTTATTAATTGGTATTATGAATTTGTGACCTTTCTCTTTTCTCCCTCCCAGACCTATTCCCTCCAATGAAGGTAAGAATTTTCTTTCTTTTAAAAAATTATACAACTCCTCCCCCCAGAGCCTTAGATAGTAGGTGTTTAAAAAAATATTAGTGTAATGTGTTATACCATCTTTTGTTATTATACAGTATGGAAAGATATGCTATGAGATGAAATAGCATATTATCATATCATCCAATATGGCATATTTCACTGATCAAGAATCATCTGTCCTTTAAAGAAGGGGAGAAAAAACAAATTGTTTAGTCAGGAAGAAATTTTTCAGTTGTAAGAACAGGGAGTGTTTCTATAAATAAGACTGCTTCATCTGAATTTCTCAAATATTGACTAAGTACCTAAATTGACAAAAGTAGTATTCTGAGCTTAGCAAAGACAAAGTAAGACAAAGTATTTGCCCTCAATGAGCTTATCATCTGATAAGGATCAGGTGAGGTGCATATTGAATATTGGATTGGACTTGGAGTCAGGAATGTCTGAATTTGATTCTAATCACAAATGCTTATTAGCTGTGTGTTTCAGGAAAAGTCACTTAAACTCTCTCAGCCTTTGGTTCTTAATGTGAAAATCATAATCACAACATCTCCCTCACAAGTTGCTATCAGCATAAAATGAAACAATAGTTCTTTGCAAAACTTCATGAGCCATAACAACACTGGCTATTACTCTAATTCGGAAGGCATACATTAGAATAGACAAATGTCTCTATAGAAGTTGGATGTGTGTGTGTGTGTGTGTGTGTGTGTGTGTGTGTGTGTGTGTGTGTGTGTGTGTGTGTGTAAATTGGGGGCTGAGGAGTTTATAGCTAGAATTAGTTATGAGGATAGTAATGAAAGGTCAAATGAAGATTCTGAGGAAGAAGAGCCTTCATTGATCTGTGAAATATCAGTACTTACTGATTGAAGAATGGATGTTTTAGAGATTTCATGATAAGAAAAACTTGCAATAATCCAATTCCAGTACCAAGAGTTAAGATTAACAGTTGCAAAAGAGATGACAGGACACAAATCATAGAATTTAAAACTGGAAGGAATATTAGAGGCAGGAAATCAAGTCTAATAATCTCCCATCAAATGGTATAATGTGTCCAGATGTTCTCCCACTCATATGACATCATAAAAATGTCAACCATCATTAGCTAATTTTAACCCAAAGATTTGAAGTGTACTTTTTCAGGATTGTATTCTAATTAGTAGCAAATATAAAACTTTAACCCAAATTTCCTAATATCTAGGACTGTATTCTTTCCATAACAACATTTTCAAGTACAAAACCATGGAATAGAGTTGATGGATTTGAGAGCAATTAGGGAAAAGGAAAGAAATTAGTATTAATCTCATCTTCAAATTGGATGAATAGGAGACATGGCAATATTGACATAAATGGAAAGCTGGGCATAGAATAGTGTTAGAGAGGGCAAAAAGGTTAACCTTTGCTTTGTTATATTTGAAATAAGCTTAGATCATAAAATCAAAATAGGATCATCACATTAAAACTAAGGGATCTTAAATTCATTTTGTCCAATTTCCTCATTTAACAGGCAGGGAAATGAAGTTAAAATGAAAACAAATTATACGAATAATTGGGAAATGACCATAGAAAGAGAAGAAGAATCTATGAATATAAAAAAATATATGAAGAATCAAATGTACTAAAGCAGAGGGAAAATTTCCCTGTGATTATTGGGAATCATAACAACAATTAAGAGGTAAAAAGGGAGGAAAGGAAAACAAGTCTTCTACCTTGAATGACTAACCATATGGGAAACTGATTCAAGGACCTTGACATTGGGGATCCAGGGGAAAACTACCAAAGGATATATATCCTTCAGCATTGCACCTGATAGTATCTTGAGAGATCAAGCCTGCTACACTTCAGTATCATATTATTGAAATTTGGGTAAAAGTTTATAAGACTTGAATGGTATTCAATTTGACAATTATTGAGCATATGCAATACACAGCATGAGATGAAGTGTGGTGTAATAGTTGGAGAGTCAGCCCTGGAGTCAAGAAGACGTGGGTTCATTGTCACTCTCTGACTCTGGACAAGTTTCATTAGATTGAGGGCTTCTTGAGGTCAGGGACTATGTTTTTCCTTTTCATTTTGTATCTCCTTCACTTAGCACACAATGTTGCTCCATAGGAGCATTGATAATGTCACTTGATAAATGTCTATCATCTTGACTTTGAGATCTAGGCAATCCTTTGAAATGATCAGTTGCAAAGGAGGTTCCAAATGGCATTAATAGAGAAAGTTTCCTATTTGTGAATTTTCTACATCAAATTACAGGTCCAGTCCCTGTGTATAGTGTTCACCAGGAACTAGGCATTATGATATAATGAATAAAATGAAATAGTCCTTGCTTTGTTGTTGTTTTCAAATTGTTTCGGTTATGTCCAACTGTTTTTGACTCTATTTGAAGTTTTCTTGGCAAAAAATACTGGAGTGGTTTGTCACTTCTTTCTCCAGTTTATTTTACAGATGAGGAAACTGAGACAAAAGGGGTTAAGGGACTTGCGCAGAGTCATACAACTATTAAGAGTCTGGGGGCAGATTTGAAATCATGAAGATGAGAGTTTTCTGGACTCCAGACCCAGCATTCTCTCCACTGCTCCATCAAACTCCCCATAATAGTTTAAGGAGGTTCCATCTTGCAAAAAACAAAAACAAACAAACAAACAAAAAAAAACCCAAGAGCTAAACCTCCAGTCTCTACTCTTTTGGAGAAGAAAAAAATCTCATATTCATTGTGGTGCTGAGTCCTACAAGCATCTCTTTCTCATGATAAGTTTTCAGATAAATCATTTTATTAAGAAATAGAGAGTGCCTGGACATCATTTACCAAGATGATTCATATGGTAGAGTATCTGGGAGTGAGGGGCCTTCACATTAGTGAGTTACAAAAATTCAGTAAAGGAATTAACCATTTGTAGTTATGTATACTAAGATTTTATGTATCTAACTACATAACATATTTCCTTTCCACAGGAGGTAGTTATGACAAATTAGAAGTCTGAAAATTTTCTGATGGTGTAAAGGCCCCAGCTGTCACTGGGGAGATAGTGATCAGATTTCAGAGCTGCGTGGTCCCGGGGCGCCACTAAGAGTTCCATATGGTCATCCAAATGTTACAGCTAAATCCACTAAAAATTTCCAGGCTGAGTTTTACTTATAAAGAATAAAATTCTTGCATGAATTTATCATGATGTGCCTACCAAGAAAGAAAAGCTTTTTTACTGGTTACCTTTAAAAAAAAAAGAATGAAAGAAAAAAGCAAATAATGCCTGAACAACAACTTATAGCTGCTAAGATATAAATAAATATATATTCCCAGGGTCACCCAGAACTTACTTTTTGATCAGTTCATTTTAAACCAAATATGGTAAATTTTTAGTGATTAAATTCTGCATTCATATGCAATGCAATACTCTTTCCCCCGCTCTCTTCTAGAAAATTCCTCTCTTAAATTGTTAATGTTATTTCTGTGGACTGGGACACTTTCATTCATGTCAAAGATGTCAGCCTAAGCCTCACTCAATAACAAATGACAAATGCATAATTTATTAATTCTTAAATGACTATGTCCTTGAATGTAGTTCTTATAACTAATTTGCTGAGACACATCTGGCTCATGAAGCTAACATCTGTTTTAAAGAAGGTCAGTACAATATTTTTAAAGTTAAAGGAAAGATAATATAATCTTCCATTCACCATACTTCTTTCTTTCCTGCAACTATTCTCAAAAGATTTTTAAAATTATATTTGATATTAGATATCAATTCTAGTAGCAAAATAACTTCAGTGTAGAATTTTTCCAGATTTTGAAAATATAAGAGATGTGATATAATATTCCAATGTATATTCTTTATGATTTTTGACCCAAAATATTTTTTTAAGATTCCAAACCAAACATCCAGTCAGAATAAAAAAAAACAAACAAAATCCCTTCATTTTGCTAAAATATACATTACCAGTATGTAAAAAAATTGGTTATTTTGCATGAAAAAAGTGCTAAAATAGAAGAAGTCATGACTAATATGATTCAGGTTTATTTTAAACTGAAGTATGTTTTGTCTTCATGGTGTACTCGTATTTATAAAACATGTGGTATCTGTGTATATACATATCATAACCAGATCAAAGCTAGTTTTAAAATTCAATAAAAACAGTTTTGTCTTGACTATTCCTCAGTAAAATTTGACTTGAATGTTACATTTTTATGGTGCATATAATTCAAAATTATAGAGAAGGTCCCCTTTTTTTTAACCTAGTGATTAATCGCCAGGAACCTATAACTTTACATTTCACCTTGCAGCACACACAAAATGTTTAATTATTTCAGGATTAATGGAGGTAGTTTATAATTAAGCTGAAGTATGAACTGATGTCATCATCTCAGTATGATGGTATACATTTTTATGCCCAAGCACCTGTTGTTTTGGAAGGAAGCAGCTGATATCATTATCTACTCAGCCAGATAGTCCTGGTTCCTGCTGCTTAAAAAATTATCCTAAGGGTTACCTAAGTTGGAGTAATGCAGCATTTACTTTTTCATGCCCAGGACAGGAGAGATGCACAAAATTATTTCACCAAGTATCAAATACATGGAAAATCAAATTAGATGCAAGCATAGGACATTGAAAAGGGAGACAAGATAGTACTACCAATGACAAAAATAGGGCTAGGGAAAACTAGAAATATGTTTGTTATTGGTAGTACTTTTTTGGGGTGTTGGGAAAGAAAACTTCCTTAATTTCCTATGTTTTTAATGTTTACTATTGTTTGTGTATAATATTAGATATGTTAAGGTGAGATAAATGCTTCAAAAGAGGAGAAAATTGAGTGAGGAGAAAATGAATTTTCTCTTGGTTCTTTGTACAAGAGGAACCATTACTACCATGCTTATAAATAATAAAGACAAATTATAACAAGCTAATTTTATAAAGTACATAACAGTTTATGTTAATAGAAACTACTATCAAACTATTTTCTTAATTGTAGAATGGCTCAAATAGTGATATATTCTTTCATCTTCATGGAGTGCAGTTGGCTGTTTTTGTTTTTCTCCTGGTGATATATTTAATCCAATGAAATTCAACATGCATCTGTTAAATGTTAATTATGTAATAATTCAAGTGCCAGTACTAGAGATTCAAAGGCAAAATTGAAATAGCAGAGCCCACAAGAAGCTTCCATTCCACTATTAGCATACCCTATTGAGCAGGAAATTATAATATTCTAACCGATAGATTCTCAATTGTTTTTTGTCCTTGGGATCTCTTTAGCTTTTTAAGAATTATTGAGGACCCCACTTCAACATTTCATTTATATGTTTTACAACTAAGGGTATTAATGGTATTAGAAATGAAAGTATTAAGATTATATTAGGAAAATAGTTTTGAATTCACTAACTGTGAGAATTATTAACTCCAGTAGCACCTAGAGGAACATCTGAGGACCACTATTCTAGTCCAACCAGTTGGATCTAAATTTTTATTACCAATCTCTCTATATCACTGATAGGTCAATCTTTGTGGCTCTTCAAAATGATTTGTTAATTAATAAGCTCACGTAATATCCTAAGCAGCCCAAAGATCCCAGTTAGGTTCCTTGATAGCCCAGATACCTATTGTTTTACATTTATATATCTATCTTTCTATCCGTCTATTTATCCATCCATTTATCTTCTATATATCTAGCCATCAATCATCTTTCTATGAAAGCTATCCACAATTATCTATCTGTCTGATAAAAATCCTTGAGAAATCAGCTTGCTTTCATACAGATCTGTTATAATTGGAACAAGGATACTTGGCATGTTACTAAAATATATTTCTATCTCAGATAGAGAAGGAAGATCCCTGGTCTTTGAGGTGAGCTAGAGACTACATCATCTCCTATGTTGGTGATTATACTTTTCCCAAAGGAGTCCAATTAGTTTTAAGAAATAAAGATTCCTGTCAGAATCAAAATTATTATTTCTTTTCCCCCATCCCCCATTGCAATTTACTGAGCAATTTGTTGTAAAAAATTAATACCAGAATCCCTATAAGTACAAAGGAGGAAGAAAACCTGTCAAAAGACAACGAGAAATAAAAGTAGAGTTAGAGAAAATTATTTATATTTTTTCAAAAAGTCCTTATTCAAATCTAGTTAGAAAATATTCAGTCCTAGATTATAAACAAAGCTGTATTTTTAAGAATCTTCTGAAGCTAAGGTATTTGCTTTCAGGTTTTTTTCACTACAGGAACTATGATATTTTAGAAAAGAAAAACCAATATGACAAGAATTATTAAGAAAGGAGGGTTACATATATGTATATATATATGCATATATATATATATATATATATATATATATATATATATACAATATTGAACAGTGGTCACACATAGTGGTAGAATATAACAAAAATAATCCTGTTTTTTTTCCTTTGAATACTTTTAAAAAATTATGCCTTAATGAAGTTAGTCATATTTATAGTGCTTTCAATTCCTCTCTATTCTATTTTAGTATATATTTAATATCCTTCATCTCCCTCTCTTTTCTGAAGCTGGATTCTATTTACATTCCATTCCCTATACCTCTACTCTTTTTTTATTGAAAAGTCCTCCACATTCCAGTAAATTCATTTGCCATTCTCAGCCCTCAAAGAAACCTTTCCCCTTCTTCTAAATGCATCATCTATTATTTTCAAAGATGTTTAAATATTGGGGGTGGCTAGATGGCACAGTGGATAAATCACCGGCCCTGGATTCAGGAGTACCTGGGTTCAAATCTGGTCTCAGACACCTAATAATTACCTAGCTGTGTGGCCTTGGGCAAGCCACTTAACTCCATTTGCCTTGTAAAAACCTAAACAAACAAACAAACAAACAAAAAGATGTTTAAATATTCAAAAGCACATATATTTATTCTGGGCATTCTAAAAACCTGAGTCAAAGGGATAGGTCCATAAACCCATTATCTGATCAATATAAGTTAACTTCCAAAGGTAAGAAAAATAAATCTAGAGAGTACACAGTCACATTGTAAATGCTTAAAACTATCCCCAAAGATTTTGTCTTCTGACCCTACTCTTTCTCTAGTCTCTTCTTTCTTTGGCAGAGTTCATTCAATCTATGGTTTCAACTATCATCTGTAGGAATATGCTTCTTAAATCCTTACTTCTATCTGCTACAATTTAACATGTTTAAGCCTGGACTTATCTTCTGCCTCAAAGAGGAAGAGGTCATCTTGACTACTTTTTAACTGGAACCATCAATGATAGCGTTATTGTCTCATCCAAGGTCAGTGTTTTGAGGAGCACCTCTGACTCTCCCCTACTTCTCATCTCAGATCCAAACAGTTGCCCAGTCCTCTTGGTGATAGTCCAGGTACCATGGATCTGGATGTACCTTGGTCCAGGTACATCCATTTCTTTTCATTCCCACTGCCACTGCTCTTACCTCCTACCGAAAATACTAACAAAATATCCTAAGTAGTCACCTAGACTTCAGTCTCCCCTTGTCCTTTCCTTGAAATTTTACACCTACACTGTCAAACTTTCTAAAATATTAATTTAAATGTGTTTTATAAACATCCTCATGCACCCCCCCCCAAATAAATGAGTTAGCATGAATCAGTAGATAGCTGGATTTTGAGTCAGGACAACCAAGGTCAAGTATTACCTCCAAAAGATGTTAAGCAGGTGACCTCAAAAAAGTTACCTATACTAGGGAATCCTTGAATCCAAGAAACTGCAAAATATTTATGATAAGAGTTTTGTGGTATCAAAAAACTGGAAACAAGTAGATATTCATCCAAATGTGGAATAGTTGATCAACTTATAGTAGCTGAGTATAATGGAATAGGAATATGAAGAATTTAGAGAAGCCCAGGAAGACTGAAATTCACTGATCCAATATGAAATGAGCACAGCAAGGAAAATGTTCTAGACCATGACTTCAACAAGGTAAAGGGGGAAGCAGCACGTTCTCCTTTATAACCACTCCAGAGAAGAGATGAGAAGCAATACCTCCTCATCTTTGCAAAGGAGTATTACAGGCGAGAGAACAACTCTTATATTGTCAGACTTAGTTGGTATGTCATTTAGTTTTCTGAATTTTTTTCCATTGTTTTTTACTTTGTTCCAAGGGATAGCACTATTTGTAAGTCACAGAAAGGGAACTATTAAAAAATGAAAGTAATACAAAAATTTAAAGATAATTTTAAAAGATTACTGGTCACATTGTTCCCTTGATAAGATTATTTCACTTACTATCTACAGAATAAAATCTAAATTCAGCCTAAAATTTGAGGAGTTATCTCAAATTCCCAACCCCAATCATTCTCAAATTATCTCCTAACATACCCCCACTACACACACACACACACACACACACACACACACACACACACACACACACACAGAAGTCTAACTAAA
Organism: Macrotis lagotis; assembly: GCF_037893015.1. NCBI lineage: Eukaryota > Metazoa > Chordata > Mammalia > Peramelemorphia > Peramelidae > Macrotis > Macrotis lagotis. The sequence continues at coordinate 49,375,416 of NC_133663.1, read as the reverse complement.
GTGATTTAATGAACATCTTCTGAGTATATCTTTTTTATTTTTACCTCTGGGCCTTTGTTTATGTCATTATCAACACCTGAAATTCTTTTCCCACCCTTCATCTTTCTCTATCCTATCCAGGGAGGTGATGTATTAGAAAGGGTTTCAATTCCCAATTCTGACTCCAACTGTGAAATTTTCAACAAGTTACTTTACCTTGTTTTGAACTCAGCAACTTCTTTTTAAATTAAATTTTATAGGGGTGGCTAGGTTGCACAGTAGTTAGAGCACTGGCCCTGGAGTAAGAAGTACCTGAGTTCAAATCCAGCCTCAGACACTTAATAATTACCTAGCTGTGTGGCCTTGGGCAAGCCACTTAACCCCATTTACCTTGAAAAATCCTTAAATATTTAATTTTATATTCTCAATTAAGTTTTATTTTCTTTCTCTCTCACCTCAGCTCCTGATAAAAGGTGTGTGTGGGGGGGAAGGAAACCCAAGTAACAAATGTATATAGTCATATAAAACAAAATTCCACATTGGCTGTCCAAAATTGTATGTTTTACTCAGCTTCTTCATGAAAAGGAAAGTAAGTAATAAAGCTACTTCTCTCATATAATTTTTGTGATTAAAGAACTTTGTAAACAGTAAATGTAAATAGAAATATGAACTCATTTTCCAGGTCATCTGGTATCTTTCCTGAAGCTTCCCTGACTATATTAACCTAAAGATATCTCACCTTCCTCTAATGTCATGGAAGACAATTCATTTAACTGTTTCACTGTTTAACCTTTCACATGTAGAATTCCCATCCTGCATTCTACATTCTGGACATACATATCTATTTGTTCTTCCCCAAAGTTATATTCCATCTGCCATTGTTCAGGTTACTCTCTTCTTAGTTTTCTGACCATAACATATTCCTGGATGTTAGAATTCTTATCAAACTCAGGGACCACCTCTAACACAAATCCTCTTTTCTGATCCCCCCAGTTAGTAGTACTCTTTCTCTTTTCTTCAAATAGTTTGCATCTATTTTTGTATGTTTTTGTGTATAAAATTTTATATGTTGTATGTGCCTCATCACACCAGTAAAATAGAAGTTCTTTGAGGATAAGGGCACATTGTGTTTTTGTCTTTATATCCTCAACGCCTAGGACAGGGCTATCCACTGAGTGAGTCTTTAATAAATGCTAATTGAATTGAATTAAATTAAATTTGGTATGGGATGCAACTTGCTACCTAAATTGGAGGTAGCCTGAAGGCAGGGACTGTATTTATTTTCTTAATACTCAACACAGTGTTCTACACATAGTAGGTGCAATGTAAATATTTGGTGGTTGATTTAATTTATATTACCTAGTGACTGAAAATGACTAAAAGTTCTTAGCAGAGGACAATCTGGTTTCTCATTTGGGCAAAAATGTCATAAATTCTATAAGTGGAACAAGTCCATGGCTACTGGTTGAAAATAATGAACTGAGGTTGAAATGTATTAGAAAGAACTCCAAGCTGAGAGCTGGGAGAATTGGGCTTTAGTCCTTGCTAGGCTACTCAATATTACTTTCTACATGTATTCCTTCTCTCCGGACCTCAGTTTCTTCATTTGTAAAAGGAAGGATTGAGGGAGATGAACTTAAGGTCCCTCCCATGTCCAAACTTCAATGATCCCTTGCATAGTATGGTCAGAACGAGTTTCATTTATGATGATACTAACAGTGTAGTAGGTCACTTGTTAGAGCAGCTCTCATAATGAGAGTATGCTAGGAACAAATTAGGACCCTAATGAACTAGAGTCTCGTGCCGTGCTCATTGTGATGTTTTGGACATTACTGAGTGGTTAGATTTTATTTGTGTGTGAGACAGGGGCAACTGCTTAGAGATTAATGAGTATTGAAAACCACAGCTATCAGTGTTGAATGAAACTAAATCTCCCTATTCCTTTCTTCTTCTTCCTTCTACATAATAAAGCTTTGGTCTAAATTAGGTTTTCAAAAAAGATATGCACGGATACAGAAAGACCCACCAGCTCTGCTGATATCCACTATGTACAATAATTGGCTGTAGGCATGCAGTCGGCTGGCAATTGATGAAGCCTAAGCTTTGAATATTATTTAGCTATTTCCTATACATCACACAAAGCATTACTTAATCTTTTTCGTGATAGCATCTGTCACTGCCCAACCTAATAAAACATATAAAATTGAATGTTGGTAGATAGATAACTAGCTAGCTAGCTAGAAAACTAGATAGATAGATTTACATATGTGCATGTATATTTTAATATAATATTATATGACAAAGCAAAGTACATGATTTAACATAAATGATATATTAACAAGACAATGTAGAATTTATTTATGTATGTGTCTATACATATATATATATAATAATAAATGTTTTTCTCCAAATAAAATAACATAATTTAAGAAAACACTTTTGCCAAGAAAAACAAAGGCAAACGAATACATTTTCTAGATATTTAGTATCACAATAAAAATGTGTGGAAATTCCAATCATCTTCTGAACCCAGCAGAACTGGAATCTATTTCTCTGGTCATTTGTTTTACAAATTAATTACAATTTCATTTGTTTCTTGTTTTACAGATAAGGAAGCAGATGAAGTTAGATTAAAGTCATGATTCAAAAATCCAACAAACTTTCCAATTGACCACATGACTTCAGTTAAAAAGCACATTGTGGGGTCGGCTAGGTGGGACAGTGGATAGAGCACCGGCTGTGGAGTCAGGAGGACCTGAGTTCAAATTCAGTCTCAGATACTTAATAATTACCTAGCTGTGTGACCTTCAGCAAATTACTTAACCACATTGCCTTGCAAAAACTAAAAAAAAAAAAAGCACATTATGGGCAATAATTAAAAAAAGAGTAGAGTAAAATTTATGTTTCTAAGAGAAGATGAGAGATGAGGAGGAATAAAGGTACTTCACAACTTTCAAATGAGAATAACATCACCTAAATCTAAATATCTCTCCTTCAAGTCTTTCTCTCTCATGCCATATCTCAGTGTTCATGTAACCTTGGTTTTTTTGTGACTATAGTGATTGAGCCTAAGTCTGATGGGTCCTACCAAGTTGGAAAAATATCAAATAAAGACCCTATGTTAGTCTGTGTGCCTGCCATCTGTGAACCAGCCCAGCCAAGTTCAGAGAGGCTCCTGACAAGATATCAGTTTAATGGATGTAAGAGTCACAGTGACCCTTAAAAGCAATCTTCTAAGTTGTAGAGGGGTTAGAATCTGTGTGAATAAAGGAACACTCACATTGATGAAAACACAGTTTGGGGAAAGTTCAAAGCAATATCCTGAGCCAAAATTTGAGGGAAAGCAAGTATCTAAAAATTCTGTACACGCAGTTGACTCTGTTGCCATTTTTTTGAAGAAATCAAATCAGCCTCAGAGGCAATATTTTGAACTAATAAAAAGTGAAACTCCAAACTGAAAGAGGATCCTTAATATTTACCCTGTATATAAATGGCATTTCCAATTATATCTCTCCTTCTTGTGAAGGTTTCTCTAAAGTTCTTAAAAATGGTTACATGTTGACAGCAAAAACACAACCAAACAAACTGGAATTTGAGTTATTGTAAAGTCTCAGCAGTTACTGAAAAGTGGTTGTGACCTTGATTGACAATATTATTGCCAACAATTTGCCTTCCAAAATTTGTGAGAAAGCCATTGTGATTCTTTTTTTTCAGTTTTCCTAGGAAAAGATAAACTTTAGTAAAGCACATATTCAGTAAATAGAGTTTGTAAATGGCTATAGACTTCTTTACTTTAAATTTTCACTGAACACCTTCACAAATAAGAAACCTTTTACAGTAGAACTGACTGATTATGTTTTCCCAGATTATAGTGATTCACCTTATGGTTCAATTTGACATCAAATAGAAAGCATCCAAAGATGGCACTGCTTACCAATGAGTAGAAAAGCATACCTTGCCTCTCCCACCTCCAGGAGTTAGAAAGGATTTATATTGATTCAGTCACCTCTGATATCATTCTTCTGATATCTCTCCTGATCACTGTATATACCACAAAGGATTTAGTATTCCTTGATTGGAATATTTTTGACTAAAGTCAAGATAATAAATGTACTCTATGGCCAAGGAACAGAATAAATATAACTGATTACACATGAATTGAATGAATATCATTGCCCTGATCAGAACAATCACTTATTTAACTCAGGAACCCACATATTATACTGGGAAGAATGGGAAACTACCTTGAATTTGGAGTATGGAATTTGAATTCATTCAGTTATGCCATTTACAGTCTGGGTGACCCTGGGTAAATCATTTCATCTGAATTTTAGTTTCCTTATTTATAAATTAAAGGGGGTTAGACTAGATGACCTCAACATCCATTATAGCCCATATCTGTGATCTTATGAGTCCCTTATCAAATATCCTCTGAAGAATCATTTCAGCATCCTGTTTCATCCCAACTCAAACTGTCTTTAACTATACTATACATAGTTTGGGAAAATTTTTAAAAGAATGAGTCAGGAATGTTTGAAACTGAAAAAGAAGTATAACAATGAAAAGGAAAAGGAATTAGGAAGAAGGATGTGAAGTTTGGAATTTTTAAGAAACCAGAGATCTAATTTTGGAAAATGAAATTTAGATGTAGTCAAGAAATAAAAGTAAAAGGATTTCAGTTTTTTAAAATGAGGATGAAGTCAAGAATTAAAGGAAAAGTAGAAGCAAATGAAGACTATAAGAAGAGGAAGAAGAGGAGAACCAGTCTAGAAGTCAAGACAGGGGGTGGGCATCTAGGTGGCATTGAGGATAGGGCACCGGCTCTGGACTCAAGAGGAACTGAGTTCAAATCCAGCCTCAGACACTTAATAATTGCTTGATTATGTGATCTTGGGTAAGTCACTTACCCCATTACTTTTCCAAAAAGAAAAAGAAGTTGAGAAGGAAGTTGATGAAACTGAACAAAAACCAATTGAGAATGCCTATCAATATAATGAAGAAAGAAGGTAATAATGGAGTAGGTTTCTCGAAGGGAGTGGATCACAAGATTTTTATTAAAAATGACAAAAGGTTGAGAAATAAGGAGAATTTTGAAGTGCCTTGCAATATATGTCCTAGGTGTGTCTTTCTGATATCTCCTGCTACATCATCTTCTGCCCAATCTCCTTCCATTCAATGTTGAACATTTTCATTTCTCATTTTATCCTACATATTCCAGTGTCTGAAATCCTGTAAGCCATTATCCAAACTCCATTCCTCATTCCCCACCATTTAATTCCTTATTCCTATCCCCCTGAACTCTCTCATTCCAAACTCCCAACTAAGCACCACTCACCCCTTCTATTTTAGCTTTTAAAATGCCTATTTCATTTCAAACTTCCCATTATTCAATCATTTCCTCTGCTACTCCTATCTTGTAACCATTACTTCTAACAATTAATCTTCTAATAAAAAAATGAGTCCTTTCTGATTCCACAGACTCTTTATTAACCTTTTCCAATACTAACTCCACCTTCACACATTCCCCTCTGCTAACTGATCAAAGTAGGGGAGTTAGAATACTTTTTCCCCATTTCAACTTCCATGTTCTCCCCTTATCTCCATCATTCAGTAACCTCCCCAACTTTGAATTTCATACTATTCATCTCTACCATCCAACCAAACTCCTAGTCACTGTTATACAGACACTCATGTCATTATTCCCCTTTCTTCCTCAATGAGCTGAGTACATGTTTCACATTTTCCCTCTACTCCCCAACTCCTACCATCACTAAGGGACTTCAACATGTTTATTGATTCTTTTTCAAACACCCCAACTCCTTGGTTACTCAACCTGAGTAAAACAAAACTCATAAAATATTTCTCTACCCCATCTCAGATACAGTCAAAAAATAGGCTTGATCTTGCCAGTATCTATAAATTTACCACTTCCAAATTTAAGAATTCCAAGATCTCCTAATTTGAACACAATCTATTTACTTTTTCCCTCTTTCTCTGTCTTCCCTGACCAAACATTACTCTTCTTCTACATTATGGCCTTCAATTTCTCAATGTTTCAGTTCTCTCCTCTGCTGTAGCCTTTCTCTAATTTTCTCCTTCTTGACTATTTGGTGAACCAGTTTAACTCTACACTACTCTCTTCTCTTTGAGTTCTTTTACCCTTTCTCATATCACCAATGATGTTTAACTGAGTCTCATCCTTGGATGACTCCCCTTATATAGATAGCTCCTCAGTCCTGTACTCATGCTGCCGAACAAAGGGAAAAATCACACAACCGTCCCTACTAGATCCACTACAAATTTGTGTTATAAAATCTCACATGGGTCTCACATCTCCTCTCTCCTCAGCTCACTATCCTGCTTTCCCGAGTGACTCATCCAAAATATTTCATTCCTCTCCAAAACGATTAAAACTTCTAATCCTCTCAGCTGAAAATCTTGTGTTATATTTTACAAAAAAAAATGAGTCCCTTAATCATGAAGACCCCTCTTATCTCTCTTCATATCATACCAATGCCTTCCTCCACTTCTGCTCCTCCTTCATCCCTGTTTCACCTGCCCAAAGGTCTTTCTCCTAACCAAGAACTACATCTCCAACTGCACAAATTAATTCCATTCTATCCTGTCTCTTCCCACATTTTCACTTTATCACTTAGCTTCAATCTCTTCCTGTATATTGTCTTTCTACTTCTTACAACTATTTCATCCTCAAAAAGACCTTCACTTGATCTTTCCATCTCTACTTAATATTGGCCTATAACTTTTATGCTTTTGAGGCAAATCTTGAAAAGGTAATCTATAATATATAGCACCACATTAATTCTCTTAACACCTTACAGTGCAGTTTCTCATCTCATCATTCTACTTAAAAGTGCTCTCTCCACAGCTAATTGGAAGTACAATAGTCTTTTCTCAATCCTCATTTTTCTTGACATTTGATTATCATCTTATCTTTGAAACACTTTACTCAGGGCATTATCAGGTTTTTATCCTACTCAATAGGTCACAATAGATCAGGCCACATCTTCTAAGTGAAAGTATTCCACAAAATTCTGTCCTGTGCTCCCTTCACTTCTCCTTTTATATTATTTCACTTGGTTATTTCATCAGCTGCTATGGATTTAATATCTCCATATAATGATTCCCAAACTTCCTAACCTGCCCTAATCTCTCTGCTTACCTCTAGTTTTTTTTTTATCTCCAACTGCCTTTCAGACATGTCAAACTGAACATGTACAAAAGGAAACTCAGTCTCTTTCCTCATAAACCTTTCTCTACTCCTGATTTTCTTACTATTATTTAGGCCAACAATTCCTTGGGGTCATTACCTAGGGTTCATCCCCATCTCCTCACTATTTGTCCTACACCCCTCCTGACAGTGCCTCTGCCTGGGTCCAGGGCCTCATTAACTTAAGTTTTCACTATTTCAATAGCTTACTGGTGGTTTTACCAATTTCAAGTTTATCTCCAACCCAATCTATCCTATATTCAACTGCCAAAGTGATTTTTTTGAAGCATGAATCTGATCAGGTCAGTCCCCTACCTGATATAGTCCAGTGGCTCACTATCACATCCAGGATCAAATACAATCCTCTGTTTAACGTTCAAAGGCTTTCATAATCTATTCCTCATCTCACCTTTCCAGTCTTATTATATCTTACTCCCTACTATTTGATGTAGTGACACTTACATCCTTTCTATTCCATTCCTTGACTCAGAAATTTCATTGACTGTCCTCCGTCCCTGGAATGGTCTTCCTCCTTTTCGCCACCTCCTACCATTCCTGATCTCCTTTAAGACTAATCCCATCCTCTAAAAGCCTTTTCTTACTCCTTTCTATCTAATGCCTTCCCTCTTTTAATTATTTCATATGTATTTGAGATATAACTTATTTGAACATATTTTTACTTGTCTCCAAATTGCCTCTCCTCCAAACTTTCTTATTTCTCTTAAGTGTACCCATCAGACTTCCACTTAAGTTTGCATGGTTAGAGTTATTCTCAACTCTTCACTCTCCCTCACTGGCCTCCATATCAAATACTTCTTCCCTGCTTACTACTCTAGTTCCTTACTTCCTCTTGCCTGGAGACTTGAGGCTTTCAAACTAGCTTCCTTGTTTCCACCCTCTTTTCTCCTTTCCATCCTCCAGAAATAGTAATTTTTCTAATATATAGCCTTTTCACACTATTGTTTAAGAAACTTCAATTGCTCATCTACCTATCAGTTTGCATTCAAAACCTTTCAGAATTTGACACCAACCTAACTTTCCAGATTTAATTTCTCCTCTTCACAAATACTGTTTTGCTGACTACTTATCACATTCTATGTGCCCTAGACTAAACACTCTTATCTCCTAGCACTTCACTTTTGAGCAGAGAATTTCCTCAATATTTGGAATTCAATCACCCTTCACCACCACCTCTCAGAAATCCATAGCTTCTTTCAAGGTTTGCCTCAAATGAAACTTTCCTGATTTCCCCAGTCATTGTTGCTTTCTTCCTTTTTAAATTAATTATCTTGTGCAGAATAAAATTCGTTTTACATTTTGTATCTCTCAATAGAATAGAATGTTATTTAGAGAAAAGATTGTTTTTACTTTGTTTTTGTCTAATGTTACCCATCACAGTTCCCTATATATAGGGGATACCTAATATGTACTTTTGATATTCAATTTAAAATAGGAACTTCTGTGGTCACATATCTAAAAATTCTATAATTTCCTTTTTTATTTTTTAAATTTTATAATTTCTACTCCAACTATGAATCTTTCATCTTTAAGGAACCTTAGAGATTTACCAATGAAATCACAAGTCTAGTTCCTGTCCCTATCTTTCTTCTGAATTGTTTATGCTTTTTTTATTGCTTCTGCTACCCAAGTGACAATTTGTCATATCATGACCTTTAACCCTTTCAGAGATCTTTCCTTCACAATTAGATGGCCAACTCCATAAGAATAAAACCCAGGTTTCATACTACAGAATCTTCTAAACTGTAGATACCAAATATATTTTTAAATTCATTGATAGATTAAAATAATTGAAAAAGCAAGTTCAAAGGACCATCCATCAAAAATAATCCAATTTGCTTTATGCTTATATATATTGTATTTCAGCTTACTTTGGATGTTTCTCCCAAAAGAATGTATTCAAATGTTCATTTGAAAGCTACTAATTACTTTCTCAGTCATGTTAATACAAAGTGAAAAACCTAATTCCCCCCCCCCCATCCATTTTTTCCAGGAGAAATCACAAAACAGGGAAGTAAATGAATTACTTGAAAATGAGGTATATTACCAGTGCCTGAATAACTTGCTTACAGTTTTGTCTCTATAAAATGACAATTGCTGTCACATTCACTTCAGTAAGCATGGAACTTATTTTTAGATAATGCCCAGCTGACTCAAAGCCTAGGTTTCAATGTATAGACAAGATGTTTAGTCAAAAACTATTATCATATATATATATATATATATAATCAAGATAGTGGTCTGAGGAACATGAAAACCAATATCCTAATTAAATTTCTAAAAACACTCATTAGCATTTTATCTTGAAATTTCTGGGAAGTTGATTCTAATACATATTTTATCATTAAGATTCATTTTTGATTGAGATGAACTTAATATTTCTTATTTTTAAATTATTTTCCCATTTTTAATGTCAGCCATACATATTTCCCATGAGACACAAAATTTAACAATAATAACCCAAAAATATCCATTTAAAAGATGAAAAGTGACCACAAGTATTTCTATTTTTTTAGATTTTATCTACAAATGAATCTAGGATTCCCTAGTCTTAGTGTGTCTCTAAAATCAAGAATCTAATAACATGATGATTATATATTTCAGGAAGGCACTTTACAGATAAATAGATATTCTGGTCCTTTTCTCCAGCTTGTAGTATTGTGAAACTGACCTCCATTCATTGTCAATTGATTGACAGCCTTGTGCCCTTCCATGGCTATTTGAGATAATCATGTGGAAAATCAGTACAAATGATGCATGTTTAATCGAGGGTATGACCAGAAATCCTGTATATCTTTAGAATACTTTGGAGGAAACCCAAAGTCTCTCTGAAACTCAGCCAGCATCCAATCCTGACAAGACACAAAACATTCAAGAGTCCAAGGAGGAATGTAGGATTAGTAATATATTTTATAAAGACAGAAGAAATAAAAATTGTTCAAAGTATTTGAACTCCAATGAAATGGATCTCATCCATTACAAGATTAATTAGAATATCATATATGTATATATGAGTATATGTTTATATATAGATACATCTATAGATTAATATATATCATAAAATAAAGTCCATGGCATGATTAAAATTCTTTGTGAACAAAGCAAAGAGAAATAGAGAGCCCAGTTTTAAAACTCTTTCTCTAGGACTGCTAAATGAGCCTATGCTTGGGAAAAAGAACCATTAACAGAGGAGTCCAAATGAAATATTTTGAAATAAAAATTAAATTACTTGATAGGAATATTCCATATTCTAATTGTAAGCAGAAGTGTAATTTCATTCTTTATAATTGCATCTCCAAAGTCAGACATAGTACTTGATATATGTAATAGGAACTTAACAAATCCTTGTTGAATGATGATTTGACAATACTAAATAGTCATAACTAGTTTTTTATGAATTACCCACAACAAAAATTAAAACATTTTGAACCAAGAAAGAGACAAGATTTTTTTTTCTGACAAGGAAGTCAAAGTTCACAGAGTTAAATTGCTTTATCACCTTTTTGATTTTTTAAAAATTAAACATTTAGTGTTTGAAACCCTTGGGCTAGCCAGATGGCATAGTGAATAGGAGGTCAGACCTAGAATCAGGAGAGAGAGCTGAGTTCAAATTCACCTTAGACACTTATAAGCTGTATGACCCTTGGGAAGTCACTTCACCTCTGTCTGCCTCTATTTCTTCAACTTTAAAATGGGAATGATAATAGTAACTAACTCCCAAGGATATTATGAAGATCAAATGAGATAATAAATGTACAATGTCTGGTAAATGGTCAGTACTATATAAATGTGAGTTATCATTATTATTGGAAAGCCTTTTACCTATATTATTCTCCTTGAGGCTCCAAGAATATGATGATAGAATAGCACAATAAGAATAGAATATGAGCCTGACAACAAGAGATCTGGGTGAATGTTGCTCAGCAGCTGGGTGACATTGGCAAGTTGCTTTCTCCATTGGAACTTCAGTCTCTCCATCTGTAAAACAAAGGGGTGGATTGGATGATCTCTAAGGTTCCTCCCAGCTCTAACGTTCCACTTTAACTTTTTTCCACTCATCAGATACAAAGGATTAAATTATCTTCATGAATATGAAATTGAACATGCAAAATAAACTAATTTAAATGTGTATATAATTACCTGTAATCTGAAGATTAAGTACAAATTCACCAACTGCAATTATTTGCACTCATGCATGGAGGTTTTTGTAGGGCAGCTTGCCTAATGTTAGAAACATTTTGTGAATCTTTTCTCCTCAAGGCTTTATCATTTCTTTGATGACATGGCAAAATCCAATTTTTTTTCTGCTTTTCTCTTTTAAAAAATCCAACTGTGTAAAATATATTTACTGTCAGGCAACCTACAGAGACTTGATTTGGGGGCAATTATGAGAATTTTTACCCAATTCTGTAAATGAGGTTGACCTGGAAAAACTTAATGTCCCATTCAAAATGCCCTGTCATTACTGACCCTAGCTACAATGAAGATTCCCAACCAACTGGTAATAGGTCTCTTTTTAACACTTATTAATACCATATTTGTTGTTATTTTCCAATTCTTTGCCTCTTCTGAAAAAGGATTCTTCAGCGATAATGAAATCATTAAAAACATGATTGCTGGTTTCAAAATATTCATTTCACTCCCTTGAATTACTTAGTTGTTCCTGAGAGCCCATAGAATCTTACTTTCATGGACCATAAATAAACAGCCAATCCAACACTTCAGCACATTTCTAATTGTAATGCCCCGTGTAATGCTCCAGTCTATTATACATATGTTTTCTGTTATTGTAGGGTGGCAGTCAGTGACATGGAAGTGTGTGCTTGCATTAGAAAACTGGTGTGAACTCATTCATGAGTTTTAACAGCATCATTATTTCAATCTAGAAAGTAGAAGCTACTCAGCCATGCTTACTTTGTCTAGCTAGTTATTTTATTTGAATTCCTGAGCCATTTCCTTTCCAGTTAGTGACCCATTGGTTTGCTCAAGTGACACAAACAAAACTGGGGGGAAAGATTCTGTGACCTAGATACCAATTATGTCAAAGTCTTGTTGGATAGTGGTGGTTCTTCGTCTTCTTGTGTTATTTTCTTCTTGAGAATAACTGTGGTACCTCTTCCAGTTATATCATGAAACTAACTTTATGGCATAAGATTATATCAAAGAAATTTAATGATTTAAAAAAAAACACCTAAATACCTCTGTTGATGTTCCAGACTTGAAATCCTTTCTTTGAAGCCTTAGTCCTAATTTGTAAAGTAGGGGTGGTTCTCATATTGTTAGGTATAAATGAATTATGTCATCCTTAAAGCAGCAATAAATGCTGCCTTTAACTGTCACCGGTACCATCATCACCACCACCACCATCATTAGTATGCAGATTTATAACCATCAAAAAAACAGAGATATCATTGTCCAGAATGCAATTTGCATTTATTTTTTGGCTGATTAATGTTTCCTTAAGACAACTTGGAGGTACAGTAGATAGAGTATTCAACTTGAGTCAGGAAGACGAGTTAAAATTTTGCCCCAGATATTTATTAGCTGCGAGATCTTAGGCAAGTCACTTGATTGAAGTCACTTTCTTCAATTTTCTCAACTGTAAAATTGGGATAAGAATAACACCATCTTTCTAGGCTTATTGTGAGGATCAAATAAGGTAAAATGTATAAATATTCTTAGCACAGTGCCTGCACATATAATAATGAATGTTATTAAAATATACATAATTACAATAATATTTTAAGGGAGAATAAAAGATCTCCTTCAGTTCCTCACACCTTAATTTTCATAAAAATGAAGATTAGAGTTGAAAAGAACTTTAAATTATTATCTCATCTAATCTATACTTGAAACAAAATCCTTAATATGATATTAAGACAAGAAGTCTCTGAGTCTTTAACCTGAATAATCAACAGTAATAACCCTGTGATTTTCCCCTTTATCTAAGTCATTGATAAATATTTAATAATACAGGGCCAAGTAAAGATCCTTGGAAAATCTTCAGATTTTCTTTCAATTTTACATCTTATCATTATTGATTATTCTTTTGATCTACCACTCAACCAGGTCCAGAACCATCCTCATACTGCTGCTGAGTCCATAATTCTCCATATTTTCTATAAGAATGTCAAAAGACTTAATCAACCATTGTTAAAGTCTAGATAAACTCTTTGGAGGAAATAATGTACCATATTATAGGAGATAGATTAATATGGCTTTTTTTGTTATGGAAGTCATACTGGTTTTCTAGGATCAATACTTTTTGCAGAGGTTCAAGAATTATCCTTGTATTAGTAATAGATTTATTTATTTATTTATTAATAATAGATTTTTTTCCATGCCACTGGCCTCTAATAGTTTGTTACCACTATTCTTTCAAAAATGCAGACATGTGGGGAAGCTAGGTGGTACAGTGCATAGAGCGCCAGCCATAGAGTCAGGAGGATCTGAATTCAAATCCTGTCTCAGACACTTAATAATTGCCTAGTTGTGTGTCCTTGAGCAAGTCCCTTAATCCCATTGCTTAAAATAAAATAAAATAAAATAAAATAAAATAAAATAAAATAAAATCCCAGAAATGTGAATGTATACCTTCTTGCTTACATTATCTCTCCCATCTTCCAATATCTGCCAGCATTCACATCTTCTAGAGTTTTCATTCTTCTGGTCTATAGGTCATTTGGACCAGCCTTTTGGAACCTGTCTACAGCAGCTAGATGTTCCCATACTATCTTCCTACTTAATCACTCATTATTATCTATTTTGTTTCCATCCTTGGTTGTCCAAACATCATTCTTCTCAATAGAGACATGAATGAAAATAAGAATCAAGGTTTCCCTTTCCTTTGTTTTCAAGTGGAAAGGTTTTCTTCAGAAAAGACATTATATTTCATTATGTGTATAAAGAAAAATAACTGAAAATCATCCAAAAGAGATTTTTTAAGATATTATTTCATGTGTAATGAAAGAAAAGGAAGTAATGGAAAAAATTAGCCAATTCATGAGATAGTGCATGAAGATGACATTTTAAAAGGCCATATTATCCCTCTATACTGCATCTTCTTGCCTTCTCCATATACCTGTATTCACAGACTATTCAGTAATGTATTTAAATATTCTACTCTCTTGCTTATCATATGAAGCTCAAATTTTTCACTGCGTATTTATAATCCACTGATTTAAAAACTTGCTTTGAAATCATATGTAAAACATTTTGATTTCTTTTTAAAATAAAATGAGAAGATATATGACAGATTTTGCAACCAAAAACTATATAAATGAAAGTTGTTACTATCAGTTATTACTTCTAGAATCCAAGAAATCCCAGAAAAGTCAAAATGCTATATTGTTTTTAACTTTTATTTGCTTCAAGAAGGAAGTCACTTTCTCTCCCCTTTTTGACACCTTGAGGACATATGAATTCTCTTGATAAAAATAGTTATTTTTTTTTAAATCGAGACTAAATCCTTATTGGCAAAGTTCATCAAGATAAGGTCTTTGTATAAACATTAATTAAGACTTTTTTTTGGCAAGGCAATGGGGTTAAAGTGACTTGCCCAAGGCCACACAGCTAGGTAATTATTAAGTGTTGAGGCCGGATTTGAACTCAGGTACTCCTGACTCCAGGGCCGGTGCTCTATCCACTGCACAACCCATTCACCCCAATAAAGAGTCTTTAACAAAATGTCATCTTGTCTTATCTGTACTATCACTGAATCATACCAGGCAATGATAAAATAATATTTTATGAAGGACAAAATCTACCTTATTGCTAGGTCATATTCTTAGATTTGGTCTTTAACAACTGAGAAGTGGTATGAATTAGAGAACAATAGTATCATAAAGAATCATCTTTATCAGAAGGTTGGGTTTTTTTAGTGTTTAATTGTAAAATACATGTGTTGTACACATATGCACATCTGTAAGTATATATATATATATATATATATTTAAATGGAGACATACTATGTGTATTTATGCCGGTAAATATAGATAGATATGGAATAAAGATCAATATGGACATAGATATAGACATACACATGGATATGGAGATATATACATGAATATGGATATAGAATATGCAGATTTATACATATATTACAGAAACTAAATTAAGAGTATCAGACCAGGGGGAGGTACGGCTAGGTGGTGGCTAGGTAGCACAGTGGATAGAGCTCTGGCCCTGGAGTCAGGAGTACCTGAGCTCAAATCTGGCCTTAGACATTTAATAATTACCTAGCTGTGTGGCCTTGGGCAAGCTGCTTAACCCCATTTGCCTTGCCAAAAAAAACACTAAAAAAAAAGATATCAGACAGAAGTCTATCAGAGATATAGCCTGTCAGGTTGTGAAACATGAACTTCATTTTGAAGCTAAGGTAATGGTGAGCCATTTATGTAGTTTCAGCACAACAGAGATATGTTCAGAGCTTGTTTTTAGGAAGATTAATTTAGCAGAGCTATTTGGAGTGAAATAGATGGGAAGGGAGGAAGAGAGGACAGTACATATAAAAAATCAGAGAATAGTCCTTGGATAATTGGAAGTTGAGATTGCAGTGGTGGCACTGAAAATGAGATAAAGGGATATGATGTCTTAATAAGACTGAATCAAGATTTCTGTTGATTAAGTATGTGGGGTCCACAACAGATGAGGGGAATCACAGATAAGTCATAGGTGTTGAACCTAAATGACTGAAATAATAGCACTATTATGGGATCTCTAGTGTAATTAAGAAAGTGAGAAAATGGTGAGGCAGCTTGTGGCCCAGTAGATAGACTATATGACATTTGGTCAAGATGATCTGACTTTAAATTCAACCTTGGACGTTTACTAGTTATCAGATCTTGGTCAAGTCAGATAATCTCTGTTTATCTCAATTTCCTCAACTGTGAAAAGGAGTTGATAATAGCATCTATTTCAGTGGGTCTTTATGATGATTCAGTGAGCGAATATTTATAAAGATTGCTAAGATTTGTAAAGAGAGAGACTGTAAAGAAAAATGATTGGCAAATAGTAATATGGTACTTTGGTAATATTGATATTTCCCCTTTCCCATCCCCTCCCCCCACCTCTTTGATTCTGGAGATGTCAAATTTAAGGTAGTGATGAGATAAAGTAATTTACGACCAGAGCAAGGAAAGAGAAGTTTGGTGAAGTTAATTTGGAAATCATTATTGTAGAGATGTAATGACTGAAGTTACAAGAGTAGATAAACTTGTCAATGGAAAGAGTGAAGAGAGAAAAGTGAAGATGAGAGGGGGAGAGTCTAGGAAAATCCCTACAGTTTGGAAGTTCTAAAAAGAAGAAAGAATTAGAAATCGACATTATTAGAAAAATATTTGTGAGTTGAACATCATGTGGGGTGCTAGTAAGTAAAAGGATATTCCCAAGATCTTGTAGCTATTATATGTCTTGAACCCAGGTCTTTCTGACTTCACATCCAGCTCTCTATCAGTTCTCTAATACTGATTCTCTGCTATATCATAACCTTGTTTTGTGTTGAAAAGACAGCAAGGAAAGTAGGTTTCTGTCTACCACAGAATTCTTACAGTTAAAATTTGTAGCTGGGAGGGAATGAACTTGTCACTTCTTTGTTCTAAGATACTCTCAAATGAGGAAACTCCTTCTACATTGCAGGTTTCATCTGCTCTAAAACTTAAGAGTCCTAGAGAGTTGTCCAAGACTGAGAAATTAATTGACTCTTCCCAAAATCAAAAAGCCTGTAAATGTCAGAGGTGAGACTTCATTGTAAATATATATATATATATATATATATATATATATATATATATATATATATAATTTTATTTCAGACTTGGTTGATCATATCATCATAGATCAAGAGAAGAGAATTCAGAAGTCATCCAGTCCAACTTTTTTACAGACCCAAAGACATAAGTAGCAGACATAGGCTCTGAACCCAAGAATTCTCTTACTGCAGTCAGTGCTTTCCACTAAATCATACTCATTGATGGTGGGTTGTTTTTTCCTTAATGGCTTTCCCCATCTCCTTTATTCTATTTTCTTTATTATAAAGGATGAGTCTCTGCTTGCAAAGGAAACTGGGATACAGTTTGAAATTATGATTATATTAAAAACCAAAGGTGTTAATAAATGCTTCATTAAGGCATATTCATTTCAAAATTGATGTAATATTGATATAATTGATATAATCACTTTTGTTATAGTTTCATATATAATATTTGTTATTCATTTAAGTTACATGCAATTCTTTGTTAACCCATTTGGGGTTTTCTTGGAAAAGATCTGATATGGTTTACCATTTCTTTCTCCAGTTCAATGAAGAAATTGGGGTAAATAAGGTCAACTGATTTGCCTAGGCTCCCATATAAGTGACTGAGGTGAGGTGGATATCATCTAACTGGAATTCCTTGAAGTATATGGTACGAGGTATGGATCTCAATTTATTTTCTGCCAAGCTGTCAACCCATCTCCTCGAATAAATCTGTTAAAAATACTCTTTTCTTCCTATTTTTGTCTTCTTTAGCTAAATAAAACACTAATCATGTATATAAAAATGCATAAATTCTCTTATCTCTATGTTGTTCCACTAATCACTTTTTGCTCAGTACAAGATTGTTTTGATTATTTCCATGTTATGACATATTTAAGTTAAATTATGAACTACATTCATGAAATATTTTCCCCAGAGTGCTCCTTAATATTTTTGCTCATTAATTTTTGCTTATAAATTGCATTATAATTTTTTTCAATTCTATTAGCAAACCCTTTGGGGCTTTGACTGGTCATACCTTAACTGTGTAAATTAATTTAGTAAGCATTCTCAATTTTATTACATTATTGTGAGCTATCAGTAACATTGGTTGTATCTAGGTTGTCTTTTAGTCAGTCACCTTATTCTTAGTGTTGTCCTAAACAGATAATATAAAGACTAAAGTTAAATATTCTGTGTGTTCTGTTTTTATTGGTAATGGTAGCTCTTTTATGGTGCTCTTTTGATCCTTATCAGTAGGAAAGAATGAGGATTTAATTTCTATAAAGTAGTTCTGCATTCAGAAAACTTGTTATTTTATTATTTACAGTGATTTTGTGGTTGATATAGTTGAAAGTCAGCAAATAATTTTTGCTCTTTTCAAACTTTATCTTTTCAATACCTTTTCCTGTCTTATTGTAGTTACTATTTATTATACAAAATAATGTGATCAGTCAATAATGAACCAATATCTATTAGCATGTGCCAATTTCTATGATAAAGAGTGGGAATACAAAGACACAGAGCCTCTCTGGCCTCAAGGAGTTTCATGTATACATATATTGTCTATTGGCTTAAGATAGATACAGTTTGGGTATTTTTAAGCAAAATTGAAGAAGAATCTACCATTTCTCCTATTTTCAGGGGGTTTTTGAATTTTTGTTGCCATTGTTTGCATATTGTATTATTTTTAACCATTTTTTTCTGATGTTGAATCAATGTTTTTATGTCTGGTACAAACATTGCTTAGACAAGATTTATCATTTTCAATGCATTACTTTATTATTTGAACTATAGTGATATTTCACACACTTTTATATTTATAGTAGTCTATAATTTTCCCTTTAAGTGTTGTATTTCCTGGTTTTTAAAATATCATTATGATTATTTCACTAAAAGGTATTAGTCTTCTTTTTTTCTCTATATTGATTAATAATCTATGGTAATATAGTAAGTATTTATTCTTGGAAGGCTAGAAAGAATTCACCTATGAATCTGTCTAGATTATTATATATATATTTCTTAAAATTTAAATATTTTTAAAAGATTGCAGTGACAATAGTGATTTGGTCATAAGTCAAATAAGAACAGTTATTAGTTTCATGATGCTATCAATGGAACAATGAATTCAGTATTAGAAAGCATGAATTCAGGTTACAGCTTTTGCCAATTACATGTCCTTAAGTAAGGTATAAATTTTATGGTCTTCATTATCGTTTATAAAACCTCTCTGATCTTTGACATCCTTTATAAAATAAGACTGATAATCTCTTTGTATCACAGAATTTTTCTGCAAATGAAATAAGGCAATGCATATGAAAGCATTTTGTAAATTGTAAAGCTTTATAAGAATATGAAGTGTTATTATAATTCCCAATGGACAGGTATTCTTCAATTGTCTGAGAAAAAAATGAATAATATTAGATTCCATTCTTTGTGTAGTAAGTCAAATTTTCTAGATGTTTCCCTTTATAGTTAGCAAAAAGAATAATCTGTATTTGAGAAATGATTCAGATCTAAGAACCTGCCAGATCTTGCCTGGTTTAAATAATGGTATATCAATGCATCAAAGGTTTTCAATAGTGTAGGAGAGTTCCCTTGTGGCACTTCACTCCACAAATGCATATTGCAACCTGTCTATTTTTCATAGTCTAAGAATTGCCTAGGATTTAGAAAGCTTAGGTGATTAACAATTCGCATTCAGCTAGTGTTTCAGTGAACAGAGCACCAGACCTGAAGTTAGGGACAGTTAGTTTCCTGAGTTCAAATCTAGCCTCAGATATTTAACAAGCTATTTGACCCTAAACAAGTCACTTAACTTTGTTCGCCTCTATTTCCTTATCTGTAAAACGAGCTAGAGGAGGAAAAGGCAAAGCACTCTAGCTGCTCTGCCAATAAAACCCCAAATGGGATCATGAAGAGTTGGACGTGACTGAAAAGAACAACTAAACAATGACCCCACCTATGATCATACAATGGCTGTATCTAACATATCTGAATATCTCAGAAGGAAAATTGAATTCATTCTCTTAAATAGGAATGATGTCACAATTTTTTCATAAAAGAATGTTATCTATAATGCATCAGTTTATCAGCTGTTTATTAACACCATACTAATTCTACCCATTGATAGATGACTTTTTCAATGCCATTTGACTTCATAATTCATCCAAATTTCTAATATTCCCACCAGTAAAAACTAAATCTTTTAATACATGTTGAAATTCCCCAAAAGACAAAAGTGATACTTAATAAAATAAGATCCAAAGAAAACCAAGTGTTATCCATAATTTTCTTATTATCAAAAATCACTTAGGGACTTTGAGTCACTTGGAAACTAATTGTAATGTGTTTTCTTGGGGAAACAGAAGAGACATAACAGAGTGATGATAATGTTCAAGCTATTTTTATGTGTAAGGTTATTTGTTATTCACTGTTTCCATGAGTCTACTGATGTATCTTTGTCATGATTCATTATTCCCGACCGCTATATCATGTGTTGCAATTGCTACGCAATACAGGTCTAAGCCTATAACATTTCAAGATCGAAAAGAGAAAAATAAGGTATTAAGTGCTTTTTATATCTTTATGTATAAGTTTGAAAATCATTAAGTGGCTGTCATTCTTCCTTCCTCAGCATCAATTACTCTACTCCGGTTTTACTTACTCCTCTTGATATAATGAGTCCCTAGAGCACGTTTCATTGCGGGAGAAGGAACACATTCTTCACTTGCGGTCAGTGGGATGTGGTTAATTTGAAATCACTTAAACTATTATATCTGTCAAGTGTGGTTATTTTATTTTCAATTCACATCACTGTTTTAGTATGCATGTCGCTTACTGGGTCAAACTGGCAGATTAATTTCTCAGTCTTCTGCTGCAATATGCTTCATCACTGTCTATGCAGTTCCTATTGAAAGTTAATATGTGCCTATTAGAATTAAGTTCGAAGGAAATCTCTTCTCACACAAACAATCACAGGTAGGTAAGCAAATGGTGCTAAATAAGAGCATGCCACTCATAACAGTGTATTCTGACAACATCTGCATTGCAAGTCAATGTTTTTGACATAGTTGGGAAAAAACAATTGAAAAAGTCATGAGAAAATAAAAAAATCACTTCGAAGTATGAAAAATTTTTCTCTATTGGCATATGTCTTCCATGTCTTTGTTGTGATTGAGTGTTCTTAAATTATATAGATAATTGGATCTAACTAGATCTAAGGCACAAAACAAAAATCCTAAAAACCAGAAGATTTGTATTCTTAAAAATAACTGTTGAGATTATATATACATGAAAATACCTAGAAGCATAGTAATAGCTAGAAATTTCATAGAATCATAGCTATAGACCTCAAAGGTCCTGTAGTGTATCCTTTCATTTTTCAGAGAAAGAAGTGAATGTCTCACCTAGAGAGGGGAAAGTGATTGCTTAAGTTGAGACCGATTATAAATGCCAAAGTTGGGATTTAAACTGAGATAACCTGATTTTGTTTCCTAGTAATTATTCTGCTATATAAGACTGCACCTGTAATAAGTACTGCAAAAGTATAGAACAAGGAAAATAAACTCAATGCTTAGTTTGTTCTGGTGGAGGCAGGGGGAGAAGCAGGTCAGAACAAGATAAGCCTGCTCAGTTAAGGAGTGAGGTGGTGAGATTCCCAGCTTCCCATCTGATAATTGATTTTCACTCATTATCTTCCTATCTAATGGACAGTTAGGTAGCACCATGGATAGAACCCTGAATCTGGGATCCGGAAGGCCCAAGTTAAAATCTGACTTCACAAACTATCTGCAAATAAGAGTCCCTGGCACATGGTAAGCACTATTTAAATGCAAACTATTGTTTATTATTATTATTAATTCTTGTTGTTTCTGTTAGTGTTGTAAATATTTTAATTTTAATCACCTTCCAAATTCAGGACTCTAGGTAAAAGCCCAAGTACCATCACTTTAGTTTTGATTCTGGCCAGAACTTGAGGATATTGGAGTCATGACTTAGTCATGTCTGATAATGCTATAGCATGCAAGGGGACAAGTCATAACAACAATTTTAATTCTGGGGGCATGTATCACAACATTACACAACCAAAATAAATTACAATGCCACCTCATTTAGCTTTTATATTTTCATTGCAATCTGTTTGCAGTAAGTGCTTAGACACAGATGCTTTGTTTTGTTTTTTCCTCTAAAGTGGGAACAACAGTTTTCACTGAAGTTTTATGTATTAGAATAAACAGGTAGAGATCTAATAAATGGTCCTGTGTCTGTGAAATACAGCAAAGTAAAATTGGGTTATGATTATTTTAATTTTGAATAATGCAAAATAGTGCAAATTATAAAATGATATCAAGATAATACATAATGCAAGTCAAAATTCAATGACTGCAATGGGTATGAAGTAATGAAAGGTTTTAATATGCCACTAAAATATGTCTTCATTTATCTATTATATGTGTAAATAGGATGATCCCCTGTGTACCATATGCTCCTTTATTGTAGAAACAATCCCCAACTTTTTTAGGGGCAACAATCCTAGAAGATGACAGAAAGGGGGAAGCTAGATGGTGCAGTGGATAGAGCACCAGCCCTAGAGTCAGGAATACCTGAGTTCAAATCTGACCTCAGACACTTAATAATTACCTAGCTGTGTGGCCTTGGGCAAGCCACTTAACCCCATTTGCCTTGCAAAAACCTAAAAAAATAGCAGAAAGGTCAAAAGCATAAATATTGATTCATTGAAACTATGACAATGGGGGGGGAGGGGGTTAGGTTCCTACAACCACCAAAAAACCCTGTAATTTTTCCTAGGGACTGCTAAAATATATATATTTTTGCATATAATTCTTTATAACAAAACATTAATGCTGATAATATGAATTTTTCCTAAGAAATTAACCATGAAATAGCCTATAAAATGCAAATTGGTAACATGCAAAACATGTTTTCTGACTAATAATTCCCTATAATTTTTATGACCTTTTTTACTAACATCTTAATAAAATATTTTTTAAAAATCAGACAATTTTTACTTTTTACAAAACATGAGATATACAGTACCATAAATACTTTCCTTTTTGTTAATGTAATGAATCAAACTCACAGCTTCAGCTATCTGAGCATCAAGTTTATCTAACACTTTCATTTTTTCATTAAACTTCATTACTGACTTTGGATGCTTGGTTTCAGAGGCCAAAGGCCTTGCTCAACACTTTGGCAGCATAATTATAACCAAAAAATAAACGAACAAAGAACCAACCTAAAAGACTTAGGTTAAAGCTAAACTATGAAAGTCTTCACAGGGAGCTCTTTACAATGCTAGGAAGATGAGACCAGTGAAGCGCCTAGTAAGATACCAACTGCCCTACAATCTTGCTACTGCCTCTTATTTTTTTCCTCTACCACACATACCTGCAAATGAGCATGGTGGTCAATGCAAAAATGAAAGTGAAGTTATTAATAGAATCATCTAAATACTTGAAGTTATAAAAGTTAAATGAATAATATGGATTTGCTCTGTTAGTTTTTTAAAGGAGATCTTAAGAGAAAAGGAAAACTATTTCAGACAGAACCGCTGCCAGCAAAAAAAAAATAGAGCATTGTGATTATATTAGAACCAAAAAAAAAGATGCAATGCAACTGTGTGATCATAGTCACTCTAAAGTAAGACAAGATGTCAGAACGTCTGGATCTATAGTACAGAAGATTATAAAACACCGGAGGCAAAATAAAAGAAAAAGGCAGAATTGTATCAACTTTTTGTCATTTGCAAATAACTATAAGGAACAGAAGTACTACAAAGACAAAAATGGAACATCTTTTAGTAGAATAAATTGAATATTCAATAAAAATCATTCTTCTTAGCAGAGCAATGTTTTTAGCAAGTAAAAGCTTCAGGGTTATTTAAGTCAGTGAAAGAAAATTGAAATAATGTGAAATTTGAAGAGTTTTACTACAAACACTGGCTGATTCAATTGCTTCAAAAATTGAATTCAATTGCATGATGTTAAAATTGCTGAAGAGGTGACCAATACAGATGAGGACACAGCTGTTAAAAATCCTGCTATCTAAAGAAAATATCTGAAGTTTAAGATACTTATCAACAATTTTTTTAATGTGGAAAAATCAGGCATACTCTTGTAAAAAAAAGGCCTTTCACAACTTAGATTTCTAAAAAAAGAAAATAACCTAGATTTAAAGTGACTGACTTGTCTAATGCTTTTCTTAGGAATTAATATAAAAGAGGACTTTAAATTACCATTGATGATTACTCATTGGTATTGAAATCCTCAGGCAATGGGAAGATACAACCACCTGTCACTTGAGACCCATTGGCTGTCAGATAACAAAGCATTGGTGATTAAAGATGTTTCTGAGGCCTGTTTATCAAGTTATTTTAGATTAAATCTTGAAAAAATATTTCCAAACAGCAATATCAAATTTAAAATGTTAATGATTTTATATAATAGGGGCAGGTAGGTGGCTCAGGAGTTAGAGCATTGGTCCTAATGTCAAAAAGATAAGTTCAAATCAAGCCACAAAAAAAAATATTCCTATCTGTGTGACTTCATCCTGTTTGCCTCAATTTCTTCATTTTTAAAACCAGTTGAATAAGGAAATGACAAACTATTCTTTTCCAAGAAAACCCCTCAGAAAACTCCCAACTCCAATATCTTTGCTCAGAAAAACTAAAGGATTGAAATGACTAAAGAACAACAATTTTAGATAATACTCCCAATCATCCAGCTCTATCTCGTCTATTATGTGAGAGTATAAAAATGAAAATTCACTGAGATATAGATGAAACTATCCACATTTACCAAAATAGGTAGAAAATATAAAGAAAGGATAACTATCCATCAAATATATTAAATGACAATATGGTTTCTTAATATCAATGTAAGGCAGCAATTAGATGGCATAGTGGATAGAGCACTGGCCTTGTAGTCAGGAGGAACTGAGTTCAAATTTGACCTCAGATACTTGACACTCTCTGTGTGACCTTGGGCTGGTCTCTTAATCCTGATTGCCTGGCATCCTGGACCATCTCCAGGGTCCTGATTCATATCAGGACCCACTGGATCCAGATATCCTGGGAGGAGAAAGTGAGGCTGTTGACTTAACACAGCCTCCTCCTCACTCAGATCCAATCTGCATGCTTGTCATGATATCACGATGATGCCATGGTCTTCTTCAAGAATGAAAGACAAAACATTATCATCATCATCATCATAAACTTATCTGAGATACAATTTTTGTCATTTAAAATTTTGTTTTTATAGCTATTACTTTGTGATAAATTTAATCAAAAAACATTTTATTATTTTGTTGTTATATCAGAATCATAAAAAATTTATTTTCAAAAATTTTCATTGCATATCTTCATTGGAAGGGAAGCATTTATCATATTTTACACATAGTTATAACTTTGAAAAGTGTACAAATAAAATTGCTACTTCATGGGCAATCAAGCTAAATGGGTCTTAACTGTATAAAAAAGAATTGAATCAAGACTTTTGAAAGAAGTAGTTTCCCGTCCCTATGAAAGAGCTTACCAAAATTAGTACATATCTCAAATCCTGTTATTGGCTTTGGAAAGGACAAGGAAATAGAGTTTTTTTTTAAAAAAAAAGGAAGTTTAAAGAAATTACTCCTTTTCAGAGAATCTAAAAGGGAATTTGGTAAAAAAAAAAACTGAAGGCATAGAAACTTCTCAAAAGTTAAATTTTAAAAAACAGAATTGGAAATTGTTCTGATGGGGAAGAAATCAAGTAGCATCTAAAAAGACTAATGGGACTTGAATAAATACACATGTACAACGTTGGAAGGAAAAAGTGATTTTTTCTCTCTCTCTTTTTTTTTTAGATTTTTGCAAGGCAATAGGTTTTTGACAGTTAAGTAAGTATTAAGTGTCTGAGGTCAGATTTGAACTCCTGACTCCAGGATCAGTGTTCTATGCATTGCATCACCTAGCTACCCCAGGAGATTTTTAAAAGTCAAATACAATGTTATATACAAACATATTAGCCTGAAATGAGTTAACATTTATTATAATTTGTATAGTTATATGCTTAATCAATTGTTCTCAGGAAGTTATTTGGGGTAGGACATGCTTGGTTTAGGGCAACCTAACCTTATTTGATTTAGGGAAGAGGAGGACCTGAGTTCAAATTTGACCTCAGACACTTACTAACTGTGTAACCTTGGGCAAGTTATTTAATGTTGTTTGCCTTGGTTTTCTCATTTGTAAAATGAGTTAGATCACTCCACTTTCTTTATCAAGAAAATCCCAAAGTGTATTATAACAAAGAGTTGCACATGACTCAAAAATGACTCAACAATGTATTTGGTTTGGCAAAGATAAATTACTCAGCACCTTTGAAAAATGTATTTCTGGAAGGGAACACCTACCTCAGGAAAGCTCTTCCTTATGACTACTATATAATTAATATTTCTTCCTCAATTATCAAATTTATACTTAATCTAAGTTGGAATCATGTTCAATTTAGTGACCTGCAGAAGTTCACCTGCACCAGTTTTGGAGATGGAAGTAAGAAATAGGGTATAAGTGACACACACACTAGGCTAATGAGTCCTACGAAAATCCAAAATATATCCAACATAGTACTTTATAAATTAGCATATATAAAAAATTTTTAAGACAGAGAGGAAGTTGATTTGTCTTAACATTCTTTGAAAAGAGTCTAAAATTGGGAGCAGCTAGGTGGCACAGTGGATAAGCACTGGCCATGGAGTCAGGAGTACCTGAATTCAAATCTGACCTCAGACACTTAATAATTACCTAGCTGTGTGGCCTTGGGAAAAACACTTAACCCCATTGCCTTTCAAAACCCTTAAAAATAAAAAAGAGTCTAAAGTTAATTGATTTGACCCCACTTCATCTTTACTTCAAGATGTACTATAGGGGAGGCTAGGTAGCACATTGGATAGAGTACCAGCCCTGAAGTCAGGAGCACCTGAGTTCAAATCCAGCCTCAGACACTTAATAATTACCTTAACTGTGTGGCTTGGGCAAGCCACTTAACCCCATTGCCTTGCAAAAAAAATTCTCCAATCTGTTCAACTATTTCTTATTATGACTTTAAGGAGGGGAACACTCATTTGCAAAATAACTATATATAGGTTTTCTTCTTTTTTCTTCTACAATAATGGGACATTGAAGTAATTTAATTTAATTTTCTTTTTAAACATTCCCCAAATCAGAAACAGCTTGAATTTTACTGAAAATATATAAATTTTTTTGTTTCAAGCTACTCATTTCTACATTTTTTGTTTTCAATTATTTCTTTTTTTTTCAGGTTCTTCTCATGTCCTTTTAAGGAATTCTCTAGCACCACCATTTTCCTGTTCCTCATCACTATCAAATTTTGTTTTTTTGTCTGCAAATGCATATTTTCTTTATTAAAACTTTATTTTTCCTTAATAAACTCTTTATTTTTCATTAAAAACTACAGATAGATTTTCAATGAATTCAAAACCATGGTCTACATGCAGATAAGCTACAGTCTCATTAGAATGAGTACTCTGTACTCTGTGAGTACAGGTATTTCCTTAAGTGTCCCAATGAAAAGAGCACTGGAATCAGTGTAAGGAAGACCTAATATCAAATCCTGTCTTAAACATTTGCTAGTTGTATCATACTGGGAAAGTTATTCACTTAACAACCTGTTTCCTCATCTGCATAATAGAGAAAATAGTAACGCCTAACTCACAGGTTTCTTGTGAAGATGAAATGAAATAGTATATGATAAATGGGTTTTTTTAATTCCTAGAATGTTATATAAATGTTAACTAACTTCACCAAATAATAATATCACATGTCTATTTATTCATTTCTAAAAGTATTTGTGAATATGAATTACATATGTATTGAAGTATCTGATTTTTTCAAATGTAGAAAAAGATAAGCAGATTTTTGTAAACAATTTTGTAAACAATTTCCTAAAATAAAATGTCCAATTCTTCATAACAACAAAGACCATCGTACAACAATGCATGAGGTTTTCTTGGCAAAGATACTGGAGTTGTTTGCTATTTTCTTCTCCTGATGGATTAAGGCAAGGAGAGGTTGAAACTTACCTAGGATCATAGCTTAGTATATGAGACCAGGTTCCAGCTCAGGTTTTCCCTGTATGCTCTCCACTGAACTCCCTAGAAGCTTCCTTCGAAAAATAGACCAAGGCTTTAATCCGACTGGCTGAAAGGTTTACATGGTACAAGATCACGTTGTGATTGCCATTCATTGATCATTTTTAAAAAATGTTTTGCCTTGATAGAGCAAAAGGATGTCTTCAATCCTGACTTCCAAGATTTGCCCGGTGAATATATTATTATATAATAGAGGTAGCAAGGCACAGGGAAGAGAGTCAGGACCCTAGACTCAGGAACACCTGAGTCCAAAACCCATCTGTGAAACATGCTGAGTGATCATAGAATGTCACAACATCTCAATGCTCCAAATAGGTCTCTAAAAGTATAAATTACAGAGTGGCTACAGATAAAGTGAGCTGTTTGCAGAGTGTGTTCTAAATCAACAGTATCAAAATCAAATAAAAATAAGGTGAGGGGACCACTAAATCTTACATAAGGATCCCAGTGAAATACATGCTGACTTAAAAAATCCCCAGAAATCGTTTTATTGAATTTGTTTTAGTGAATTTTTAAAAATTTCTTAAACATTTCACAGTGACTTTTCATCTGATCTGACCACACTCAGAAGTTGTGGGACATGTATAGCCTTTGCCACCCTTGCTCTATATAAATGAAATCACAATTCAGGTGAAAACACAGACAAAATCACAGGTTTGGTCACAAGTTTGGTCGACAGAGAAAGAGACAAAGACACAGAGAGGGGTTGGACAGCAAGACACCGATACAGACAGAGATAGAGACAGAGACAGATGGAGATGGAGAGAGATGGAGGGAGAGGAAGAGACAAAGAAGGAGATAGACACACACACACAGAGAGAGAGAGAGAGAGAGAGAGAGAGAGAGAGAGAGAGAGAGAGAGAGAGAGAGAGAGACAGAGACAGAGAGAGACAGAGAGAGAGACAGAGAGACAGAGAGAGACAGAGAGAGAGACAGAGAGAGAGACAGAGACAGAGAGAGACAGAGACAGAGAGAGAGGAGAGAGAGAAAGAAACAGAGAGACAGAGAGAGAAATAGAGAGGGATAGAGAGAAAGACAGAGAGTGGGAGAGAGATAGAGAGGGAGAGAGAGACAGACAGAGAAAGACAGAGACAGACAGATAAGAGAGAGAGCAAGAGAGAAACACAGACAGACAAAGACAGAGAGAGACAGAAAGGAGGAGAAACACAGAGAGAGAGA
Source organism: Macrotis lagotis (assembly GCF_037893015.1). Classification (NCBI taxonomy): domain Eukaryota; kingdom Metazoa; phylum Chordata; class Mammalia; order Peramelemorphia; family Peramelidae; genus Macrotis; species Macrotis lagotis. Next base: position 49,346,110 of record NC_133663.1, on the reverse strand, counting down.
GACAGAGACAGAGACAGAGAGAGACAGAGACAGAGAGAGACAGAGACAGAGAGAGACAGAGACAGAGAGACAGAGAGAAATTACATAGGATTCCTCAACAAATATCATTACAAAGATAAAACTAGATGTAACCACTAATACTGTTCAATGATCCTCATATGAGGCACAACAGAGAAGATATATATTCAACAAAGATGTTCACCACCATTGTGGATGATGTCCAATGCAGGAATGGATAAGAAATGTACTGAGTCTATGAGTTCATAGAAGAGATTCATAAATTCCTAAGCAATAATGGCTCTTAACATACCCATCACTGAAGCCTTCACTGAAGTTCTTACAATGAACCAACATGAAATGTGCAATAGTATTTATGACTCAGTTTATAGAATAAATCTTAAGTCTGGTAGAACACCTAATTTTAAACATCCATTGAATATTGAACTCCTCTCTGAGCTGTCTAGACTAAGAAAATGGAGATGAGAAACACTAACTTCCAATTCCAGCTTTTGTCACTGCCCATTATACAGCAAGTTACTCAGACTCTGTTCTTAGTGTACCTAACTGTATTATAATCATTACAAACTGTAAGAGGATATAATCATTTTACTTCTTAACTTACAGGAAGACTGAGAATAGATGAGAAAAAATAAAGGGGAAAAAGCTATGTTGTCTTTAGGTGGAAAAAGTGTTATGTTAAAGTGCTATGATTACTCAGAAATGTAATCATATTCAAATTTCCTATTTAATAATATTCGTGCAAAAGGGGTAGCTGTGGCTTACTCCTTTTAGGGGAAGGGGAGAACGTTGGAATGTATCTAGGTTATATTTTGTGAAATGAAATATCAAAAATAGATCAAATACAGGCAGTAGAAAAAACAATAGGCTCCAAGATGTGCACTAGTAAAGCAAAAAAATAGGTGGCACTGCTGTAAAATTTTTAATGTGTGAAGTTTGCCACTTCTTTTTCTTATAAACAAAGCTGTTGTAGAGAGGAATGAACCAAGGAGCAGGAAGAGATCAACCTTGATTCCATCTGGAGAGCTAGTACAAAGAAAGACACAGAAGAAAGGGGTTGGAAAACATGCCGGGGTCACAGAAGGAAATTGAGTTGAAAGGAGAAAAAAAAATCTGCATTCCTAGTCATTTGGAACAGAAAAGGGAGGGAGGGAGCGAGGCATTGTCTGTGGCCCATGTACACCAGAAGCCAGTCAGGGAAAAGAGGAGCCAACATCTGTGATAGTGACTTGTGCTCCCAGATCTGAAGGGCAGATGAAGATTGTTTATGTAGAGCAAGAAGGTGTTGGGAGAAGGAAGGAACATGTTCACATAGAAACATATGCTCTCCCAAAGCCACTTGAAAAATAAAGCTTGGAGTGGAAAGGGAGACACATCTGTGTCACACACCACCAGACCACCAGGAGTGAGGCAGGGCAGGCAAAGAAGGGGAAGGCGTACACAAACAAGATTGGACATTATGTCTTGTCAAAATGACATGTAAAGGCTTTGGGCCTGTATCTCATCCTCCAAGGAGTCAATGGGAATTCTACCATATGGAGAAATTGAGGATGAGCAAAGAGTTGGTCGAGAGCTTTCATGGTTTTACACAAATGACAAAGCATTAGCAGATTTGGTCTGGTTTGTGGGTTAACTATTTTTCCCTTAGTGGAGGGAGCAGGAATTGGTGTCTAAGAAGAAAAGAATCAGAATATGAAAATTTTAAGAAGAAATTGTCTTAGATTTCTTAATATTTGTTCACCTTACTTTAATCATCAATATATATCTTGCAACTGATTTTTAAGAGTTGAGAAAGAGGATCTTTAAAATTATCCAGGTCATCTACCACATTTTACAGATAAGATAACAGAATCTGAATTTTTTCTCTTCTAGAAAGATAGAGAGAGAGATAAAGAGATAGATATTACACACACACATACACACACACAGACACACAGACGCGCGCGTGCGCACACACACACACACACAAACACACACATACAATTAAGTTGTCTTTCTGTCCCCAGTTTGGGGTTTTCTTGAAAAGATAATAAAGTGATTTTTCTTTTTCTTTTCTAATTCACAAAGAAATTAAGGTAAATGGGATTAAGTATTTGCCCAGGATCACACAGCTGATTAGTATCTGAGGTCAAATTTGAACTCAGGAAGATGAATCTTCCGGAAGCCAGTCCCTGCACTCCATCCATTATTCTACCCATTTGCCTATCATATACATAGACAAATGTATACTTATATATGGATATACACATACATATAATCATATATAAGATATCATAGATACGCTTGCTTGTGTATATATTAGATATAATTTTTATATATCTGTTTATATGAATTGAGCAGCTAGGATAGTTTAGTGAATAGTTTGCCAGGTCTGGATTCAGGAAATCTCACTTTTCTGAGTTCAAATCTGGCCTCAGAGAATTGTTGGCTATATAACCCTAGTCAAACCACTTAAAACCATTTAACCCTTTTTGCCTCAATTTCCTCCTTTGTAAAATGAATCAGAGAAGGAAATGTCAAACTACTGAATATCTTTTCCAAGACCCCCAATAAATTCACAAAGAGTTAGAAATGAGAGGAACTACTAAATAATAACAAGATAAAAATTTTCTTAATAAATTTATTGCATTCAATGAAATAGAACTAGAGGCTGAATAAGCAGGTAACTATCTTTTTTCCTGTTACTATTCAATTGTTTTGTGATTACAAAGTCAGAAGATTATGGGTTTGACTTTCTTACTGATTAAAGTTAGTTACTATGATGTTTAATTAGTAAGGGTGCTCCTTTTTTCAGATATCAATCGATCAATAAACCTTTATGAAACACCTACTACATATAAGTCAGGGACTGCTGTAAGTATTGGTGGTTTAAGGAGGAAAAAGACAGTTTCTGTCATCTAGGAGTATACAGTTTAATGAGGAAGACAACCCAAACAAATATATACAAAACAGGCTATAAACAGGATAAATAGGAAGTAATGATTTAAAAAAATCCAAGATGCTAGAATTAAGAGAGGTTGAAGAAAGTGGAATTTTAGTTGAGCCTTAAAGGAAGTCAGAGAGGTCAGAATTTAGCATAGAAAAAGGAGATAATACAATCACATGGGACACCCAAGAAAAAATCCTCCAAACTGAGAAATGGAGGATCTTGTTCATGGAAGAGCTAGATCATTAGATCAAAGATAAAATATCAGAATTTGTCTTGAAAGTGTGTTCAGCTGAATTATAAGATATCACAACAGCTATTCCAAAAAGATTATTATGTCCATCTTTATGGTCACAATTCATTATTGTATTGCATTATAAAATTCCAACCAGATTGAGAGGAATTCTTCAGTGTGTTTACTGGTGATAACATAACCCAATTACTTGATATAGCTAGATTGACAGAGAGATAGATATCTAGATAAATATCTAGAAATCTAGATAGATGGAAAGATAGATGATAGATAGATATATAAATATAGATATAGATATATAGATACATTGATACATAGATACATAGATAGATAGATGATAGATGCATAAATACATATATATTATATGTGCTTGTTTATATTCATATGCTCATATGCATATATATGTATGTACCATGTGCACCCATATATGTATGAAGATATACAAATGTGTATGCACATGCATATATGTATGGGATTCATATTTGTGATATATTCGTGAATGTAGTCAATCTTCAAGTGAATATTGTTTGAAATAGAATTTTTAACTGTGATATTAGCACAAAAGCTCACAGAATTTTAGAGAATTATTTGCAAGAAAAATATTTTCAATTTTATTTTGATATTCATTTGGGGGTTTTATTTCATGGTAATAGGAGTATTGTGATGAAAAGTGCATATTATCAGAATTAATCATTACAGAATTAATGTTTTGTTTTTAAAAATTGTATGCAGAAAATATTTCTCCAGTAATCTCTAGTAAAAGATTATAATTTTTAATGGTTTCAAGTCTTAGTTCCTTCTTTCCCATTGCTTCAGTGTTACCAACAATGTTTTGGAATTGTTGGATCATTGTATCCCTAAGAAGAGATAAATTTATTATAGTTGAGCATCACACAATGTTGTGTTGTTACTGTGTACGATGTTCTGATTCTTCAGTCAACTTCACTCAGTATCAGTTTATGTGGATCTTTCCAGTTTTTTTCTGAAATCTGACTGCTCATCATTTAGCATAACACCTTACATTCATATACCAAACCTTGTTCAGTCATTCTCCAATTAATACATTCCCTTAATTTCCTTTTTTGCCAACACAAAAAAGAGCTACTATAAATATTTTGTACATATATTTAGGATACAAAACTAGTAATGGAATTGATGGATCAAAGTGTAGGCACAGTTTGATTGCCTTTAGGCAAAGTTCCAAATTGATCTTCCTAATGGTTGGATTAGTTCACAACTCCACCAAAAGTCTCATACACTATTTTCTTGGAATCTTACCCCTGCAAAAATAGAAGATTGACTGTATATTCGAATACATTTTATAGAAGGAGCAAAGAAACTGAGAATACATGCACAAGAGGAAATAATTTACAGTCAAGTTACTGAATTAGATACTTGATCTTGAAAAGATATTTTAAAATAAGATATAGATAAATAGTGTCAAATATTAAAAGAAGGCTGGCAATCTGATTTGTTATAGAGGAGTAGGTTTGTTTAACTACCTCTACAGATAAGAAGTATCTTCCACCTTCAGAAATCTGATTCATTGAGGATATCTTTTAAACATGCAATAATCTTTAAAATAGTCATGTAGTCAGTTAATCAGCTAACATTTATTAAATCTTTATTATTTGCCAGGTATTCCACTAAGCACTAAAAGTACCAATGATAGTTAAAGATAATACTTGCTCTCAAAGAAGTAATAGCTTACAATAATAAATACATTACTTTATGTTTCTAAATTATTCTAAGTCATCTCATTCCAGTATGGTTAATTATCTCATACCGTAGGAATATTTCTGAAACACTTTTGCCCCTCTTTCTTGAGACATCTCCTTATTTCAATACAAGAAATAACATGCAATTTTGGGAAACATTAGTTTAGTAATTAATAGGAACTGCTATTAGATAACAAGGAAAAACTAGATATTAGCAAATGTTCATTTTCCGTTTGGGGAATTGAAATTTTCGATTAACCCTACATGTCTGTATAAAGAACATGGAATGGGCATTTCATGTCTTAGATATTTCTATGATTTTTTGCCCAGAATGACTCCCACTTATCTCTAAAATTCTATTTTCTCACCCCTATCCACTCTGATTTCAAACCAGAAATGCTGGAGATTATCTCATATAATTACTACTTACAAGTCTACCATAACCCAAAGAAATCAAAATACAATGGAGCCAATAGCTTATACTTTGTAATCACCTGTTCCAAGATAGTGGTAAAGATCAGAAATGAATAAAAAGAACTAAAGCTGGCCCCCAAAAACCCCTTTATTCCATTTCATATTCTTTTGCTAGAAGGCATTATTTTAGAAAGTAACAAACATAGAATTTAGCAAATAAATTAACAAAGGACCTTAGTCACCCTAAGTTTCATATTTCCTTATTTAAGGGGGTTGGACTAAATGACCCTTAAGTTTGCGTCCATTTCCACATATAATATGCCATAATTGCAAAGGAAGAAGCATCTCTCAAAATTTCTATTACACAATTTTCTTCCACATTTGTCCAAAACAGTTTGCAAAAATGTTTTCTCTGTAAAATGTTTTATTTCGGCACCAACTCTGAAAGTTTTAAAACACAAAAAGAATTTTTAATTGAAATCCAGGGACAAAGAGTAGGATTTTTTTGATCCAGGAGGCTCATTTACTTAAATTAATCGTTTCTCCTCTGTGATATAATCTGCAACATGAACTCAACAATCTATAAAGGTTGGAAAAGGGTCCATGGGTTAGGTTAATTACAGGGAGAAATAACAGTCTTTGAAACCCCTTAGAGTCAGATGTCTGCATAATTCTCCAACCTGTTCATGGCCATCTCTGGCAGAAGTAATTTAAACAAGCCTGAGGGAAGGAAAAATTGTGCCTGAGGAGTTCCAAGACTCCAACTTTCTGCTATAGTTTATCATTCTAAAAATCATTTCTATAATTGTGCAGTCTTGCTTGCATTACTTGTTAATTAGGTTTAATTATGCCTTCAACCAATTACTCAAAATCTGACCTTTTCTAAGAAAAGTCAGGTAAGAAGAATGAAGGTGAGGCTCAAAAACTAAACTGTAAGCAGCCTGCAGAGCAATAAACAAATGGGAAGTGATGATTTTTTTATGTTTTGTTTACATGCTTAACACTTGGATAACCTATTGTTATTTACACTCTTTTAATCAATTTTTATGAAATGTCTTACCTTTACCACCCAAGTCTGGAATAGACCTGAATCTAAAAATGTTCTTTGACCTTTTCAGGAGCTAAAATGGACTGTCTATCATCTGGAACAACTTAAGCAGATAGTTGACGTGCAGACCCTGTTGAGTGTTCATTTATTATTTGTTATTGAAGCAATATATGTTTTATCTCATAAACTACATTATGGGTTCAATTATCTTTGGGATTGCCCTCTCTCTAATAAAACTACATTTGACAGTCTTACTGTTTTCACACCACCACTGTTTTCATACTGCCCACTGCCAAACTGTAAAAGTCGGAATAAATTCAATCTCTTATCTTTCATTTCCCCTTCACCTTTCTAAGATGTGCAATGTAGATAATCACTGATAAATCATTAGAAATTTACAGTGGTTAGGCATATAAAGAACCATTAATTTAAACATTTTGGTTAAAGATACTTTGAGCAGTCACCTACAGAGTAAAAACAAAGAAAAATCCTTTCCAAGGCACCAAAGTCTCTTTGTGTTTGCCTTCAACTCTCATAAAACTAAGATGGTTCATGATTCACTATTCTTCCTGTACACAATAGATGATTTTTAAAAATCATATTTAAAAAAGTGGGAAGGGGGATAATAGTGATTGGGAGAAAAAATAAATGTGAAAAGGACACAATTTTTTTTCTTTCTTCACCTGACACAATACAGTACTATTTTGATGATGCTATTCAGTCATTTTTAGTTGTGTCTGACAATTTGAGATTTTCTTGCCAGAGATACTCATGTGCCACCTTCTTTTCCAGCCCATTTTACATGTGAGGAAATTGAGGCAAATAGAATTGCCACTTGTTCATATTCACACAGTTATTAAATGTCTGAAACAATTTGAACTTAGGAAAGTGGATCTTTCTGAACCCAGACCCAGTATTCTATGCACTGTACCACCTAGCTACCCATAAAAAAAATATTTTCTCCAACATACTTAATGAAATAGTTTGGGAAATGTTTCCCTATTGTTACACATTGGGAAAGAATTAAAACTAAAACCATTATGGGAAATAATTTCTGAATTTTTGCAGATCTTTATACTTCTAAGATGCTATCTCACCAAGGAGATTGCCAGCTCCTCCAAGGACAAAACCATATAGAGATATAGCATTGGCTGGGACTTTAGAGATGGTTTGATCTACCATCATCCTCATGTAGATGAGAAACAGTGGCCCCAAGTAATTAAATGACTAGCTCAGGGTCATATAACTAATGATTATCAAATATAAATCTGAACCCTTTTTTGTATCCTCAGATCACTGAAAAATGATTTAACTTCTCTGAGTCGCAGTTTCCTCATTTATAAAATGGTTATGGTGATGCTGAGTACTCCTTTCCTAAAAAGGTTTTTATAACTATGAACTTAATAAAGACTTGATTGATTGATTTGATTGTCACATTTATTAAGTACCTTCTATTTGATGGGTATGGTGCCAAGAGCTGATGTTGTAAATAAAAGCAAAAAATATGAAAATTCTGGTATTATATTCTATCATATCTATAAATAGGAGGTTGCTATTTGATGATAATAGTTTCTATAAGAAGTTTGACATATTAGGGGAAACAACTCAATGGACTTGAGGTCTGACAATTTGTGTTTTAGTCCTGATTCCTTTCCTACTCTTAAAAGCTGTGGGACCATGGGCAAATCACTTAATATTACTGATCCTTTTTTCTTTGCATGTAAAATAGAACAAATATGTTTCATAAGTTTTAAAATACTAACTAGACATATTTACCTTATTGCTTCTTTGCATTTCATATATAATAGCTCTATCTACCAGTGAAAGTCTAAGACAGTAGCAAGAGAAAAGGCAAAATAAAAGTTAAACTAATGTGGTTCTCTAGTACCTCCCTTTCAATAGGCCTTTCATTCATTTATATGCTTTTACATATGTGCATCTCCTGATGAAGTGTAAGTTCATGAGGGTTGAGATAATTTCATTTGATCCTTGAATCTCCATTGCTTAACACAGTGATTGGTACTTAATAAGTCCTGTATAAATGGTTATTTGCTTATTGTTGGATAGAAATTGGAGATGATGGACTCAAGTATGAAAATGAAAGTTTGGTGGCAAATTAATGATTTGTAGTCTCCCTGATGCTTCACATGAGGTGCAGGGGATGTGAGGGAGGACCCACAGGAGGGATGTTATATGAACATAGTATTTCTCCTGGAGTATTCAACCCTACAGAATATGAGAGCATCATTAGACTTAGAGGAATAAGAGAATTAGGAATTCATCTAGGTTGACCCCCTCATGTTACGGATTTGAACCTTGAGATCCAGAGGGGCTAGAGAAAGATCAAGGTCACCGAGACTATAAATGATAGAGGCAGAATTTTACCTAGAACCTCTGATTCAAAATCTAGCCTGCTTTCCACTAAACCACATTGATTCATTCCCCTTTACCTTGAATTCATTATTGTCATCGGACCTTTGTAACATACAGTTTGTGTTCCCAATTTGATTGTTAAGTCCCTTGAGGGCCCTGTACTTCATTTCATATTCTACACCAAGTCTAGTTCTCTGTTTCACACATACACATACAGGGAGAAATGCTCAATAATCACCTGCAAAAGGAATAAATGAATTTTTAAAAACCATTCATTGCAGCCCTCCTTGCAATAAACTCTGGAGTAGGTAGTTGCCCCAATTCCATTGAATTTTGCTTATCTTTAGGTAGGGATAGGAAGCCAGGAGAGGAAATGGAGTCAGAAAAAGACTGTAAAGATTGCAAGGAACAGAGTTAACCAGCCTTACCTGGCTCCATGACTCTAAGAGAACTTTGAAAAAAGACAGAATCAGAACCTTGAATATCTCTTTGCTTCTTCTGAGGTTACAGCTGACAGTGAGTGTTCTTCTTTACTCCATGGACACCATCCTAGAGTAAGGAATTTCCCGGAGGCCAACTCATAGAAAAACTGAACAAATGACAACCTTGGACATTCACAGCATATTGGTCACACAATGGGAAAACAGAGAAGGGAAAGTGAGTCCGGATGTGATAGTAGCTAGCCAAAATATGGAATAGTAGATTCCCCTATTGGGAAGTCAGAAATTGAAGAGTTTCAATGAGAACAGTGAGATGAGAGTGAACTTGAAGTGATAAGACTGTTTGCCCATTGCCTAGTGACTTTGATATTAAGTGGAAAACATTCCCTTACAAATGATTTTGAGGTGCATCAGTCTCTTCCTTCATTCCAAGTGCAAAGTGCCATGTGAAAAGATAGTAGAGTCTGAAAATGCAAACTTTATAAGAAGTGGCTGATATTAATATTTTATTAATGCTTTACACTTTACGTTTTTTTCTGACTAACAGAAATACCAATTGGAGTAAATTGCTTGAGGCCATATTGTAGAAGGAAAACAAGAGGAAGCCATCAAATGGGAATAGGAATTTAAGTAAAACAAATTATAAATTACTTTTTGAATATCTTTATCTCTAGATAGAAATATGGGGAAATACCGTGAAGATTTAGAGATTGAGAATAAAAACTTGGAAGTTAATGATGTCCTTAGGAGACAAGCCTTTATAAAGGAGGCAACTAATTGGATAGAGTATTGGACTAGGAGTAAGGAAGAACTGAAATCCTTCCTCGGGTGCTTATTATGTGTGTGACCCTAGGCAAATCAGCTAACCTCTCTCAAACTCAGTTTCTTTCTCTGTAAAATGGAGAGAACAATTTCAAATGAGGATCAAATGAGATAATATATGCATAGTGCACAAACCTTAAAGAGCTACAAAAAAGCTAGCTATTATTCTGCATAAAAATTAGCTGAATGAAAATAGATTTCCAATTTCTAACGTGACTTTTTTTCAATATTACCTATGAAAAGTAAAGAAGGAAAAATAAAGATGGTGATTGAGGAAAAGAATGGGTTAATGTACTCACAAGCTTATTTGCTAAACTTTTGTGTCAAAGGAAAGAGAGAAGCTGATGATCCTTTAAAACTAAAGCATATTCTATGTACCATCTCTTGATATGTGATGGGACTTTGTCACATGTTCAAATCAACTAAGTTGGAAGCACTCATTTTGGAGATGGCAGACCAGTTTCAGGGAAGAAGAAATTCTTCATCATCCCACCACATTGTGGGTTTGGTGAAAGTTTCTGTGTAACCAGGACCACTTATCTGTTTAAATCTACCTGATGGAGGCACAGACTCTCTTTCTGGTGGCATCAGAGGATGCAAGTCTCATTCACCCATAATAGGGATAGTATGTATCATGCTGAACAGGATAAAGACCACCTTCACTTACCCTTAGACTTTGTGACCTGAAGAAAAGGGCTTGAGGTTCTCCTACTGTTTCATTTGTCCATTTTATATCTAGGTTCAGAGATCGGAGCCCTTGATCTGAGGGTATAAGACATGGTGGTCTTGGAATTTCAGCTGGGCAAGAAAATCATGAGAATCCAAGGGTCCTAGGAGAAAAAAAAAGACAAAAGAGGCCTTTGAACTTTGAATTTGATGGGACTAATGCAAAGGAACTGAATTAAACTATGTACCTAATTGCCCTCCCATCCTCACTGAAGAGGTGGCATAAGTGAAAGAGGGGGGATTATATGCCCTTGAGGTGGTAGTAGTGTGTAAATGTCTGTATGTCTCTTCCTACTATACTTTTGAAGTTAATATTCCTGTGTAAAAGCTAATCTGATTATTTAGTTGTTAAATGGATTCCTAAATTGGAAGAAACAATATTAGTTGAGGCAGGAAACCTAGGGGAGGGGCTGGAATATAACCTTCAGGTTACTGGGGCCCAGAGTAGTTTCTGGTGCCTTTCTTTATCTCTCTAAGTGTAAGCACTGTGTCATAATTGAAGTTACTTAGTTTATACTTGCATTCATGTATTTCTCTCATTTAATACCATCCATCTCTTGCTGTTAAGTCCTCCACAAAGGCGCCATATACTCAACATGTCTTGGAGCTTCCTCTAGAATTTTTGACATTTCTAGGATACTAATGAAGTATGCTGAATGAATAAAATAAGATTCAATCAAAATTAGGAAAAGAAAAAAATGGATAGATGTTTAATTCATTTGCATACATATACAGGTTCATTTGTATTTGTGAAAGAAAAGCTGAAATTTTACCATAATTCCAAAATACTAGGCAATTAAAATAAATATACAATGAAAAACATTGGTAAACTAGTAATAAGGAGGTTTAAATTGACTATTTAAAATTTGGATTTGAGCTATTTGAAATGTAATTGCTTTAAAATAATTTGTATTCCCACAATCTCAAAATGTGATTTTTATGTAAATTGGGGGAAAGTGACTATTAACACTATTGATTTCTCTCAATATCCTAATACTCTTTGAGGAAGATAAAATACAATTATTAAAACATTTTTGTCAGATTTTGTAGGAGGAATAGCAAAGATAGAGAGAGTGGCATAGAATATATAATGCTGGGCTTAAAATGAGGAAGGCATCAATTGAGGTCATGTCTCTGACATATACCATGGTGATTTAGGTACCTTTCTTAAGCTATGAATAATCTAGACAACAAATATCTTTAGACATCTTAAATTATAAATTATAGATGAGTTACTGATTTGTATTAGCAGAAGGAGTTTTCATATTAGGGAGTTCCTTGCCAGCCCTACATTGATGACATCACAGCTGTGGATCAAATAAAGTAAATGGCATTGTTATTAAAAGTTATTTTACTGAATTAGAGAGAAAAAGGAATAACAAAATTCATTTGGAAGGGGGAAAAGTCAAGAATATTAAAGGAAATAATGAAAAATCTAAAGTCAAAACTTAAACTATATTATAAGGCAATAATTATCAAAATATCTAGTGCTGGATAAGAAATAGAAAACTAAATCTATGGAAAGGAGTAGACATACCATTTAAAAACAAATAAATAGGATAACTGTGTATTTGACAAATTTACAACTTAAGATTTTGGGATGGCATGTCTAGGTGGCACAGTAGAAAGAACACAGACCCTGAAGTCAGGAGTACCTGAGTTCAAATCTGGCCTCAGATACTTAATAATTACCTAGCTGTGTGGCCTTGGGCAAGCCACTTAACCCCATTTGCCTTGCAAAAAACCTAAAAAAAAAGATTTTGGGACAAGAATACATTATTTGGTAAAAAAATGTTGTGAAAACTAGAAAGCAGTATGGCAGAAGTTGAACATAGACCAATAGCTCACCACTTTTACTAAGGTAAGGTCAAAATGGATATATGATCTAGATATAAAGAGAGGGCAACTAGGTCACGCAGTGGACAGAATACTGGACTTGGAATCAGGAGTATGGGAGTTTGAATCCAGTCTTGGACACTTTACTAGTTCTGTGACCTTGGGGAAGTCATTTAATCCTGATTACCTTCCATCCAGGGCCATCTCCAGTCATCTAGGTTCATATCTGGTCACTGGACCCAAATGGCTCTGGAGGAGAAAGTGAGGCTGGAGACCCAGCACAGCCCCACCTCACTCCAAACCAATTCACGTGCTTGTTATGCTATCACCACCCTGATGTCATGGTCTTCTTTGAAAATGAAGGACAAACTATTATTATTATTATTATTATTAATAATAATAAGAAGAAGAAGAAGAGAGACATTACAAGAAAAATAAAATAATATGGAACCCATTAGTTATCAGACTTATGGATAGGTGAATAACTTATAAGTAAACAAGAGACTGAGAACAATGAGGTGTAAAATCGGTAATTTGATTATATTAAATTGAAAAGGGATTGTATAAATAAGACAAATATAACCAAGTGTAGAAGGAAAGCAAAGAATGGGGAAGGGAGGAATTTTAGAGACAATTTCTCAGCAAAAAGGTCTTATAACTCAAATATATTAATAATTTTGTCAAATCCATAAGAATGTGAATCATTCCCTAAATGATAAATGATCAAAGAATATTTTTCCAATTTTCCAATGAAGAAATCAAAACAAGAAAAACAATCTATAGTCATATAAATCCTCTAAATAATTATTGATTAGATAAATACAAATTGAAACAATCTTGAATATTATTTTACACCCATCAGATTGGTTAAAATGATTGAAGGTGAAAGTATCAATTATTAAAGGGAGATGTGGAAAAATTTGAACACCAATTCATTGTTGGTAGAGCATAAATTGATCCAAATATTTTGGGGAGCAATGTTATATTATGCCTATTCATTATTGCAATACAAAATTAAAGTAGCAATGCTACTACTAGGTCTATTTCCAAAGATGATTAGGGAAAAAGAAAAAGAAACTTTGTTCTAAAATATTTAATGCAGTATTATTCTTTGTGGTAGCAAAGAACTGGAAACTGCAGGCATGCCTATCAACTAGAGAATGACTGAACAAGTTGTGGAATATGACTGTGATGTAATACTACTGTTCTATGAGAAATGATGGGCTCAGTGATCTTAGAAAGATATGGATAGACCTGTTGGAAATATTGAAGAACAAAATCAACAGGAATAATAGAAGATTGAATATGGTAGCAATATTATTTTTAAGAACAGCTTTGAGCAAATATATCATTTTGAATATTGAAAATACTCAAAGACACATATACTCATTTATATTTGTGTTGAATGATAGCCATCTCTAGGCCATGGGGAGGGAAAAAGAAATTTACATGATAACTTTATGATATATTTAAAATGAACACCAAGTGGTATAGATTTGCAGTTCCAAGTGCAATTATCTTTTTTTCTAATTATACTGTTAAAGAAATGCTTGTTTTATCATATGAATTTAAAATAAATAAATAAATAAATAAATAAATAAATGCTTTTTTAAAAAAAAGTGATTGAATGCATAAGTACTTACTTCTTCCAAAAATATCTCTCAGGTCTTTGATCTTGTCTTGCTCATTCTGTGGGAGAGTGATGACAGTTTGGAATGTAAAGTCTATTCTTTCCATCAGTATATAGTCAGACCACGTATCCTTGTTGCACATTCACAATACCCCATCATACATCAAGTTGGCTGCCATGTTTATCTGTGTCAGGAATATCCATGGCATTTTCAATATAATAAGAAGGAGTACATCTTTCTATCTTCCTTCTCTAAGGAACTGCTTCCTTCAACTTGTCATTTGCTTTTATTTCCAGTTGACAGATTCCTCCCCCCCCATACTTTCCTTGCTTTATTTGCAGTATAGACCCATCCCATTGCTTATATCACACTAAAAAGAGAACCAGAAAAAATGGGAAATAGATGAAGGGTGAAGAAACTAATGATGGATTTTTATTTAGAACATGCTTTCATTCACTGATTTTTCTTTTCTAGCAAATAAAAATGGCAAACCCAAATTCTAATAATTGTACTTTTTTTTAATTGAGTAGTAGTTTCTTTACTATGTTCTTTTGACAGTGCATACCTGTATTTAGGAATAGTCCTCATTCTCATGGAATTTAGATTCTATTAAGTTAGACAACATGTTCTTATATTTCATTATATTGTATATTTGCATGTATATATTTATATGCATGTAAGCATACTATATTAAAATATTGCAAATAATATACATTCATAATATTGTCTAGGGATGGGTCAGGGAATATGTTTGTGATTTCCTTGGCACAGAGAAGGAGAAATTCTAGGTGAGAGATGTCCCTCTATCAATGTAAGTTGCAGCCTTCCCTGAAATTTAGAGTTTTAGAAAAACTGCCAAGAGCAACAAAATGATTCAATAATTTATATAGTATTGCATCATCAGTATGGTTATCCATTCCATATTATGGGGCTTTAGGGACACAGTACCTCCACAACTTGGAAAATCTACATAAAAATTTTTGACCCTCACTTCATATCAGAAAATTATGAATTCTATTATTTTTCTTTAATGGGGTGTTTAAAGTATCTTATTGTAAAATTTCAGTTGATATTATGAAATATATCATGTTACATGGGCATTTTCTGTATCATCTTTGTCTTTGAATGTCATTTGCAATTTCCACAAAATTTCCCAAAACATTCCCATTTAATTTTTTATGTTGACTTGTAGGATTTAAGCCCAGGTCATTTTGACCCCCAAGACTAGCTGTGTCTTCACCATATTAAACTACCTCTCTACCCACAAGTTAATGATTCTTCTTTTCCCTAATGAACAATTTATTTTAATTGGACAATATGGCATGCAAAATTTTCATCCCAACTTCATCATTCAATTGAAACTACTCTTTCCAAAGTCACCACTGACCTCTTAATTGCTAAATCTAATGTCTTTTCCCCACAGTCTTCATCTTTCTTGATCTATTTGCAGCCTTTGACATAATTGCCCTTTTTTTCTGGATACTCTCTAGTATTCATAATCACCCAGTTATAGCATTTATTCCTAAAAATGTAAAGAAAATAATCTTAAAATTTTGTTCTTGAAAAAAATTATAATCTTCAAACTATATGGAATGAAATACTTTCAAAACATAGAAATATAATTGAAGAAATCAAAACTATGTATGTATAGGATAAAGCACAAATAATCACCCCCATTTTCCTTTCTACTGAAGTAGCCTCTGAGTTGCTTTAAGTGAAACTACAGAAAATGGGGCAGGTGGCAATGCAGTGGATAATGCTAAACCTGGAGTCAAGGAGACTCATCTTCTTGAGTTCAGATCTGGCCTCAGATACGCATTAGCTGGGTCAATTCATCCTCTTGCCTTAGTTTCTTCATCTGTAAAATGAGCTGAAGAAGGAAATGGCAAACCACTCCAGTATCTTTGCTGAGAAAGTTCAAAATACCCTTTTGAAATTTGGACATAATTCAGCAAGAACAACAGTTGTATAAAACAAGCATTTATCCACCTGAGCAACAATACATGAAATATTATATATTAAGGAATAATAAAAGATAGATACTTGTCCCAGAATTATGTCTATTCCATTGAAAAAAGGGTAATGTAGGGGTGGCTAGGTGGTGTAGTGGATAAAGCACCGGCCCTGGAGTCAGGAGTACCTGGGTTCAAATCTGGTCTCAGACACTTAATAATTACCTAGCTGTGTGGCCTTGGGCAAGCCACTTAACCCCATTTGCCCTGCAAAAAAAAAAAAAAAACCTAAGAAAAAGAAAAAAGGGTAATGAGATAAGGATGATTACAATGACTACTGCTTTTTATTGTTATTATACTTGATTTGAAGAGTTTAAGTTTACAAAGTTCTTTTCCAACATGCATTTTGTGAAGTTTGATATTAATTGAATTTTTTAGATTAAAAGACAGAGGAACACAGACTTATGACTTGTCAATGGTCACAGTGTCAGAATCAGAATTCAAAACCAGGTTTTTAAAGCCAATGAACAAGATTCCTTAAGATTCTTGAAGGTTAAGACCTGTACATTCAGAGGGGAGGTCAGAGAGAATTCTGCTTGACCACCTAGAATCTGATCCTATTCTTCTATCAATCATCTAGAGACACCTTTAAATATTGCCTAGAATTAGGTGATTATCTCTCAGTAAAAGGTATTGTATAGCCATACCATCCTCAGGGTCAGATCATAATCCACCTTTGAGAATGCTATAGAAGCTGTGAAAAGCATTGCATTCACAAAGACAGGTGCTTATAAATTGTTTTTAAGAACAAAGAAAAACATGGAAAAAGAAATCAGTACTGTCATTTGTTCTGAGATTAGCCTTAGATTGGCTAAGGAGAGAGAAAGTTAACCATATGGCCCCAGAAATTTCACTGTCAAGTTATCTCTAATTAGCCTTCCTAAACATCAGAGAATGTGAGAGTTGGAAGGGACTTTAGAGATCTTAATCTCTCTAGGAAATAAGATTAGAGATTATCTATTCCAACCTCTTTTACATATAAGGAAATAGAAACTTTAAGAGAAGAATTGACTGTATCATCCAGTCCAGAAGTTCTTCAATTGGAGTCTTTGAATTTGTTATTCTGATAGATCATTGATAGATATAGAATAGATATGGATATATACATATATATGTTTATATATTTAGATAGCTAGATATAGATAACTATATTTCAATGGAATTTGTTGTTTTTATAACCCCATGCATTTAATTTTATACATTTAAAAATATTATTCTAAGTACTCCAGCCAATGCCAGAAAGGTTTATGAAGCAAAAAAAAAAAAAGTTAAAGCACACTTGCTCCAATCCAATTCTTTGTTTTATAGATAAGAAAACTGAAGCTCAGAGATTGAAATGGCTTGCGAAAGGTCATTCATTTAGTTAGAGCACGTAAAAGAGTCATTAACCCTACTTCAAATTTTAAAAACCCATTGTCATACAATTGCCTAGATGGATGATGATCATTTGACCAGGTGAGGATTAAGTGACAGATCAGTAGAGTGCATAATTCTATGATAATGATGTCCCCCAGCACCAAAAATGGAGTAGAGGGAAATAAGGAGATAATGTGCTTCATAGTTATCTAAATCATGATGTACAGCCAAGTAAATAATCATGACAAAAAGTTTTAAAGAGATAGGCAAATATTTGAAAGAAAAATTTCAGTTACAAACAATGGAAGGAAAGAGTGCTGTTTTCCTACATGGGTATTTATCAGTCATTGAACAATTCTGAAATTGAATCAATGTTGATCAGCCTTTATATTTTTTTTAATTCATCTCTCATTTCCAATTAAGAATAAAGAGAAGGTGACAGGTTTTCCTTAAGTAGCCACATGGTTGAGGGAGGGGTTATCATTGGTAGTGTTTTGTTGTTTGGGGTTTTTTTTATTTTAAATTAATAGAGCTGGGGTGTTGAAAGACCATTTGAAGGAAAAGACAAAAGCTTAAAATGATGTGGTTTCTATTTCAGGGATAGAGGAGGCTGCCGTATTGATATAACATCCAAGATTCTGAGCTGACATCAAAGCTCCCCCCCCCCAAAAAAATCATCTGAAATGACAGCAGCAGCTGAGCATCCGTCTCTAAATTAGGCTGTGTTTCAAAGTCTGGACTCCACCGCTAAACAGCATCAGGACCCAGGAGGAAGGCTGCCCAAGAAAAGAGTTTGCTTTCTAACCTAACACATCAAAGTAACACATGCTAAGAAGAGCAATAGATGCATATGGCGCCCATTCACAGGCTGCCTAATTGCATTGGGCTCATGAAACCAAGACAAACCTTCAGCCGATTCCTGGTTTGAGAGAGGATGGGAGAGCTTTGCTCCATAGAGCTCTGACACAAATTGGTTGCAGATTAGAGCTTGGCTCTGCGATGAAGCATCCCATAATTTCAAAAGATGGCCATTTTGGTGTCATATGGTATCGTCAAAACACTATGTGCTTAATGCAGGAACGTATAAACTAACCATTAGGTATAAATAACAGTTAAAAAATAAGCTTCATAAAGGAAAAGAGCTTTAATTTGTACATTTGGGAAGAGATGCTTTTAGGGAAGGCTTTTTCATTTATTTTGCATATAAATTACCAATTTTGGGGGCATTTATCTTCTAAAGCATAAGCTATTTAACTAGATGCTAGAATACTAATATCTATTAAGAAAAGGGAGAAATAGATGTTTCAAAAGTAATTTTTAGTAGAAATGCCGACTGTCATAAGGCTTGCATTAAGAGATCATTACTACACACTGACGATGTAATATATTTAGCAACACAATTTGCAATTAGATATATGGGAACACACATAAGAAAGGCCTAAGAGATTACAAATCTTCTTTTATTCTGTGTTCATATTCCTCTTTTATGCTCTTTACTGTACTTTGCAGAACAATGCTCCATTCTTCCGCAAAGTACCCTTCTCTGTGTGTGAATTGCCAAAGTTAACTTATACAATTACTTGAGAAAATGTTAATTATAATTAGTGTAAGGTTGATAATTAATCCTATTAAAGTGCTGAACATATGTATTAAAAGCCAAACCGGCAGAACTATATGGCAGAATTAAAAATATGTCACAATGGAAAGAGAAAAATCCAACCAAGCAAAACCTCTGAAGCCTTTGGCTGTAGTTTTAACAAGCTAAAAACAACGAAAAAGCATTAAGAGTCAGGAGCAATAAGATTAATCTGTATTGCACTCATTTGACTTGCATTCAAGGAAACAATAAGCCCCTCACACCCCCAAAACAATAGTATCATACTGGCCCAGTGGTATGATATCTAAATTTTCTGTATCCCCATAATTCTGATGCAGGCAAAATCGGTGATTCTAATCAGGTTCAAGTTATAGACTATTTTTGCAGCTACGAAACTTTACCGACCTAAATAACTATCTTCCACCTCTAGGGAAATAACAGTATTAAATAGGGGTGTGTCATGTGATATAGAATTCTCTTTTTCATTATTAGAATACCAAAGAGAAAATGTTCCTATGTATTCAGTACATTGGTCTCTATGAAAGCTTTGGTGAGCTGACTCTGGCCCAGAGGAGAGAGAAAAACTATCCTGCTACTTTGAAAATGGTTGTAGTGGTGTCCTACGGGGCTTTCTGGCATCTTCCAGCATCAACAGAATGGCTCAGCATGGTACCAAACAGCATCCATTGGGGAAGGAACAGCCCAGTTGAGCATCTGCCAGCCCTGCCATTTGGGTCATGAAACAAGCCTGGCACCCAAGCCCAAAAGCTTGGGGTGGTTCCAGGGCCCCCCTATGTCTCTACAGGATGTAAGTCTGGACTGAACTCAGCCTGAAGGAAATCTCTCTGGTCTGTAGCACTTTAGGGTATTCTGGCTCAGCAAAAGGTTGGATGGCAGAGAGGACCCCGAGATGAGTTGATCATTTTGGAAACCCTTCAACCATCTCTTTTGCTCATGATGTAATTATATGGGAGCCAAATTGAAGTAGAATGTTAGATTCTCAGTGCAGATTATAACTCACCTGCCTCAGGGTCTGGGAATTTGTGCTCCTTGAGGAGTCATTAGGGATGGGACAAAAGGGCAGTCCAAAAGTAATAAGGATGAAGAGATGGAGATTTCTGCAAAATGGTGAAATAGTCTTTCCACACAAATAATATTGCATTCATCCATTCTGATATTTTATTTTGACTTTTGTTGAATATAGTTATTATTTCTGTATATCTTTTTAGTTGATTCAATGGATATAACAACATGCTTGGAGTCAGGGAATCTGGGTTCAAATCTTGACTGGAATGAATTATTTGCCTGCTTAACTTTTCCAATCTCTTTGCCTCTCTGGAACTCAGTGTCCTTACCAGTAAAATAAGAGAATTAGACCAACTGACCTCTCAATTTGCCTTCCAGCTCTCAAACCTATGATCCCAACCATTTGGAACATATTTTGTTTCACTGAGCTTCTTGACACTGAGTTTCATGGTAACAAATGACCAGATTTTAGGGGATGAACCCATGACTCAGTTGATAGAACCTTATAAGAACAGATCATTTTTCTATATAGTGCATCTTCCCCACAAGGGCCCTACTAGGTGGGCAGTGTCAGTCACTTTCCAATCTGACCCCAGATAGTCAAATCAAGCTGATTATACATTACCCCCACTCCAATAATTTTAACGTACAGCCAAATTGGCATATTTACCATTACCCATGATACAAAACATCCTCCTATCTCTTTGTCTTTGCATAGTTTCTCTTCTGTATCTGTAATCATTTCCCTTCTCATCTTTGTCTCTTAGAACTTCTAACTCATCTGAAGAATCAATTCAAGCATCCTTTATTCCAAAATTTTTTTCTCAGTTCTCTCAGTAATTAATGGGACTCCCTGCCCCACTTAAAAAAAACCCCTACTTTCTATTTATTTTGTATCTCTTTTGAATTGACTTATCTGCCTACATATTAATTATGTCTCCCCAGGAGAATGGGATATCTTTGACATCACAGAATATTCCACTTTTCTTTTTTCATCCTTGATGCATTCTTGAATTGAATTGAAGTATTATCCTCACTATAAAGATAAAAAAAATTGAGGTCTAAAAAAGTATCAAACTCATTTAGGTATCAGAGCTTTGACTCTAACCCAGGTGTTCTGACTCTGAGTCTCGCATCTATTTCACTTTTTTGCCATACCATCTCATCCATTCACTACCTTGAATTGTTCTTTCAGAGGATCAGCATTTCCTAGATTGTGGCATGGGCACATTCTGCTATCTGACAGCAAGGACAGTCTAAAAGACCAGGAGGCAACACAGGCCAAATTATCGCTGCTATCGGGAACACATATTTCCATCTGCTGCCAAAGTCAAAATGAGCATTTGCAAAGTGTCTGTAATTACAAGGTATTTCAATGGTTTGTCAAGAATCTGACCCCTTTAATTAAAATGAAGCACTCTCCCTGTTATTGAATCCATTTTTCCAGAATGAGCATTGCAGAAATTCTTTCACCCAAGGATACTCATAATTCAATTCAATCCAATTTTAATTGACTTTTGCAAATTAAGAGTGTTGTACTAAGAATCAGGAATTTTAAGACAAAAACAAATCAGTCCTTGCCCTCAAAGAGTTTACATTCTCAACCGGGAGAATGTGTATATATACTGATAAGTAAAAACATTGTATGGGGATGGGGGGAGTAAGGTTAGACTTGAATTCAGGTCTTCCTGACTCCAAATCAAGCTGTCTATTAACTTTACCAACTAGCTGACCTGTGACACCTAATTGACTGCAATAACAAAAACATCCAGTAAAATTCCTGCCCTCAAGGATCTTACATTCTATTTGCTTATATATCATTTATCCTTTAACTTCATTATAACAAAGATAAAAAATAATTCATAAAACTAGAACAATAGAAATGAGAAAATATATAAAAATGAAGTAATATAAATATAAATGGGGCATCTTGGTGGCACAGTGGATAGAGCACCGGCCCTGGAGTCAAGAGTATCTGAGTTCAAATCTGTCCTCAGACACTTAATAATTACCTAGCTGTGTGGCCTTGCACAAGCCACTTAACCCCATTGCCTTGCAAAAAATATATATATACATATTTATTATATAATATAATATAAAATGAGAGAGAAAGAGAGAGACAGAGAGAGGTTAGAAGAGAGAAATGAACAAATGAACAGGCTGGCACAGGTGATTAACATTAACTAAAGAAGTTTGACCTATTTAAATCAATCCTCACAATAAGGCGACTAATAGAGCCTAGAAATTACTTTGGCCAGCAAATATTTAATTCTCTTGCCAAGAAAAGAGATGTTATGGCCAAGGGCAACATGAGTAAAAATCTTGCAGAGGAAAATAATAGAGAATTATTAGCTATAATACTTTATTGACCAGGAAGAAGTTGTGGAGGGGAAAACATTTTATTTTAAAGATGAAAGTTAGAGATTAATAAGTGGATGAAAAAATGTAAAGTTTTCAAAAATGTCTATAAGAAACACATTTCTTCATTGATTACAGGATACCTACAGCATTAGTACTCTAAGATCCCACTCCCTTTTGTGTTACATGAGGATAGAGACATGAGACTAAAAAAAAAAAAAAACAATGAGAAGAGTGCTGTACTAAATAACCATATATACAAAAGAGATCTGTGCTATAGCCAATGAAATTTTGAGCACATTGGTAGGAGAAAGAGAGTAAAAAACACTTGGGGGGACAGTTGGATCTTTTTACTGAGGAAAGCATAAGCGAGGCAATATTTATATGTCTACTTTCATATCTCTTCAAAAATTTTTATGACATTAATCAATACAACTAGATCCCAATTATTACAAATAATGAATCCCATTAAGTAGTCACATTATTCAAATTCACATTATATATTTCCTGTGGGTTAGAACCAATTACCAGATGTTACATAATTATAATTTGATAATATAAGATCCCGCTCTATTTATACCTTGCTAAATACATAGATAGCTAGATACATAGATAGATATAAATAAATATTTATACATATGTATGTCATTTAATTTGATGGAGGAAAACAACACCCTAAAGACTGTTTGTCAAAAAACAAAAAGTTTATCCTATGAACATATCAAAATTATATCAAAATATGTCAAGATTTCAGGAAAAATGTTATTCCAGAGAATAACAACAATATTGTGACAATCATCAAGAAGGCTATAGAACAGAGGCAAACACTGTCACCTAAAATATTCACCACTGTCATGAAAGAAGGATTCCATCTTTGGGGGCTTTAGCACCAAGTCCTATTTTCAATAACATGGTACTAATTTCTTCAGACGTAAGAATATTTCTGAGTTTCCTAAATGAAATCTAACTAAAATGAGAAGCTGAATAAAGACCACTTATTGCTCAAAATGTGACAGTCTTTTGTATGGACAAACCAATGATTGTTCTATTAATATAGATACTTTAAACAGATACTACATCTGTGCCATAAGCTAGATCCAAAATTGAAAATGAAGAAAACAGGTTGAGTTGTCGTTGGGAAACCAAACACTTTCCTTAAAAACCTTGAATTTCTCCTTGCCATAAAGTTCCATCTTTTTAAATGGCACTCTTCCAGTGATTCTATATAGGCCTGAATCATGGGCCACATCAAGGACAATGACAGGGCAGTGTATGATGAGCATATATGCTTTTCAACATTTTACTGAGTGCAAAATGCTGCATAAAGGATGTCAAAGGCAAGGGCCATTAAAAACAGAGACAGAGAGAATTAGAAAAGAAACTAATGACAGCCCACATATCCCATTTTGTCCTTCATGGTGCTGTCAGACCCAGCTTCCTTATGCATCGATACCTTGTCTTAATACTTTCATCAATAATAGACTTCAATAGCTTCCTTTTACCTCCTAAGTTTAAGCAGCTAAGTATGTCATTCAGGATCCTGGTGCCTAGAATCACTTAGTCAGTAGATTTCAAAAAACAGGTTTGAATTCAGAACTTTCTAATTCCAATTCTTGTAGTAGCCTTTTCTTTGGAATACTGAAATTCGAGCATTTGAAAGGAGAAGGGAAACTTGCTACAGGAGTGTCAATTCAAGTCAGGAGGTCAATCCCAGGCCAATAACCACAAGATAGGTTAAGTCAAAAATATTGATTCAATCTCTAATCCCAAAATTTTGTTTGGATGCACTTGTTTTTTGGGTTCTCTGGTCTTCTTCATTGATAGACCAACAGATTTACAGACTTGGTCCACTCAGACCCCTACAGATTCAGATATGCTAGTCAGGATTGGAAACTATAACATCTGGGAATGCTTCTCAGGTCTTCAATGCTATGACTTCAACATTATACATATGTGTGTGTGATCACAGATATAAAATTTGAGGGAACCTCAAATTATACATTTTCCATCCCACATATGGAAAATGAGATTCAAGAAGTCAAATATCTAAGACCATCCAGATACTATCAAAACCAGGATTTGTATCCATAATCTCCGAATCCAAATGGTAGACGATAGGGTTAAAATTAAGACCCATATACTCTCATTCTATATTCAGAGCCCTTTTCCTTTTACCATAAAGATTATATAACATAGAAGATATGATAAGTAGTAACAAGCCATTCAAAAATTGAAGTTCCATGGCTGGGGAACTATGGTAAGTCCAGGATAAAATGCTATAATTTACTGTGATCTTTTCCTTCTCAATGGTAGTAAATCTGATGATTAGCCATCTCTGCTCTAGATGGGGTTTCAAAAACCTCTTTGGTCTCTTTCAAGAAGCTCTTGTGGCTTGTCCATTGGAGATGAAACACAGCCCTTCTAAGAGAGACACCATGAATGCAGTGAGAATATGTCTGAGTGTAGAGTCCATAAAAAATTCAAAATGGGTCAAAAATCCTCAGGGATCTTCTGCCTATCCTACAAGAGAATTTCAGAGGCTCCATATGCTGTTTAGGACCAAAGTTGCTGGCTCCAACAACTACCTGAGTCAGCAATTTGCCTCCCTCAGAGTAGCAAATGAGTCTCAAAAGACAGTCAATTCCTCAGAGCTCTGGCCCAATGGTTGATTCAATTTTGCTATCTCTAGAGCCCCTGCTAGGGAACTTGCAGTATGGAAAGTGGTTCTGTCATCATCAACCATAGGCCATCTGTTTGGGAAATAAGACAATACTCTTATAATCAGCCCAAGAAAGGGCAGACATATGCCAGTATTTAGGTATGTGTTGGGATGGGGAAAGGACAATCCTTTTCTAGAGAAAGTGAAAAGTTAAGCATAAGGTTAAAACTAGAATAAGTTTATATGTTGTCTTCATAGGACAGAAATCAAAAGACTGAGAAGAGTGGGAGAAATGGGGAGCTAGGAGGTCAAGAATATATCAAGAAGTAAGCTATGGGACATAGCAGAGGAATTGACAATTTACTTGACCCAACCTATCTTCCCAAAGTCTTTTTATGGATAATGTTAGCCATTCCAACCTCACCATGGATTGATAGTTGCAGGCATCTATATCCCACCTGACTTGGTCACAGTAGAGATTTGAAATAGAACAGAGCAAGATCTATAGTAGTTCCTGTAGTCATCTATACATCACTTCCCTAGTCTAAAACCTATCACCTCTCCCTTCTTTGCTAACCCCCCCATTTTATATCATCTCTGCTAATATAGTATCATACCTCCCACTGGCAGTTCTCATTTGTCTCCCACGTTTTAGCTTTCTTTTCTATGTTGTCACCCCTCATTAGTTTATAAACTCCTTCAGGACAAGATCTGTATTTACATTTTTTTTCTTGTTTCATTTGTAATGCTTAGCACAATTGACAAAAATATTTATTAACTTGAATTGAATTGAAATTGGACTATTTACAATTCAGGGAAGCCTGGAGGGATTTGCATGAACTGATGCTGAGCGAGATGAGCAGAACCAGAAAAACACTGTACACCCTAACAGCAACATGGAGGTGATGTTCAACCTTGACGGACTTGCTTGTTCCATCAGTGCAACAACCAGGGACAATTTGGGGTTCTCTGCAATGAAGAATACCATCTGTATCCAGATAAAGAGCCATGGAGTTTGAACAAAGTTCAAGGACTATTCCCTTTAATTTAGGGAAAAAAAACAGATATCTTATTGTCTGATCTTGTTATCTCTTTTACTTTTTGTTTCTTCCTTAAGGATGTGATTTCTCTCTCATCACACTCAGTTTGGATCAATGTACAACATGGAAACAAAAAGACTAACAGATTGCTTTCCATGGTGGGGGGAGAAGTAAGATTGGTAGAAAAATTGTAAAAACTCAAATAAAATCTTTAATAAAAAAAGAAATTGGACTGTTTACAATAGCCCTCTAATTAGAGGGTCTTCCTTTCTCAAACTTGTCAACACTTCAATCCTTCCTTCCTAAAACTACCAACGTGATTTTCTTTAAGCCTCGATGTGACTAAGTCACTCTTCTACTCAGCAAATTCCTGTGGCTCCCTATTACCTCTAAGTGAAAATGAAAATCTCCCTGTTTAAGTTTTAAGGTACTTGTCAAGCTAATCCAGTCTATCTCTCCATCTTTATTTCATTCAAAATTCAATTAAGGAACCGTTTTCTACATAAAACCTTTACTAATTCTTCCCCTCAACTACTAGTACTCTCCCCTCCAAAAATCAATTTGAAGGATTTTGTATATAGCTTTTGTGTGTGTACATTTTATCTCTCCTTACAGAATATATCTCTCCTTATAGAATATAAGCACCATGAAGGTAGTAAATGTTTCAATTAGTTTGTTATCCCCAGTGCCTAATATTGATTATTATTATTGATAAAAGATTGATACCATTGATAAAGTCACTGATTGATTTGTTCATGGGTTGATAGCAAAGAGGTGGTAGTGGAAATAGATAAGAAAACATGCATAGAAGTGAAAACATAATCAATAAGATTTAACAAATTTATAGAAAGGACATTGAATAAATAAGGGCACCAAAAGTAATGGAGAGTTTAGGAAGAAAAGCAAGTTTTCAGAAAAATAAACTTAGTTTGGTTATGTTGAGCTTGAGATATAGATGTCTATTCATCTATTTGAATTTGTATGCAATTTGAAATGTGGGTAAGAAATATAGAAAATCAGTCAGGGCTGGAGACAAATTTATGGTTCATCTTCAGAAAAGTATTTATCAAAGGTTGTCAAAAGAATACTTAAAAATATCAGGAAGAAAAAATGGTTAGAGTAAAGACAGAACTAGAAAGAATCTCTGAGTGATCTCTAAAACAAAAGGAGAATATCAAATAGGAAACATAAAAACTGCTTTTTTTTAAAAAAAAGCAGTGGAGAGGTCAATATAGATGACTGGAAAATGATATTTGGTAAGAAAGTGGACATATATGATCTCTGAGATTAATTTCCCTAGAGTGGCTGGACACAAACCAGATTAAAAGGGATTCAGAAAGTGGAAGTGAAGAGATCAAATAAAGTTAATTTCCCAAGAAGTTTAGCAAAGGAAACAAGTGTCACATAGCAGACCAAAAGCTAACCTCTCATTTAAATAATTTACATCACTTCAGAAGAACTGGGTTCAAGTACTATTTTGACATTCTGACTACAATAACCCTGAAAAAATTGTTTAATTTCTAAGGGTTCTACAGCAAAAAATCCAAGACTTCCAATTATAGAGAAGGTACCAAAAAATCAGAGTGATGTGAACAAGGAGCACAGGTGGCATTGACCTTGCTCAGGAGTCACACATTTTTTCTCCCAAGACTATTAGTAAGAAGCAGAAAATTGGGGATGATGTTTGAAACTTTTGAGGTTTGGTGGAGGTCAGTTGAGGATACTGATGTTTGGATGACCAGAACCTTGTCAGTGAAGTAATGGATATGCACCTCTGCATAGCCACATAAACACACCATTGGTCAAATAATTTTCACTCACTGGAAATACTTTCTCTTTTTATGGCCTAAATTTGCTCAATATCCTATGTTCACATTTTTTTTTGACTTTTCCAGGGGTATCACCCCATGCTAATATTGGTTCATAGAAGTAAATTAGAATTTGTTGCCTCTGCTGTCATTATCAAATAATTTTGACACTTTGAACAAAAGAGACATGCCTTTTGGGTTAGGAGGATAGATAAATGTGCCACAATGGAAAGAGAGCTAGATTTGGATTCAGAGGATGAAGGTTCAAATTCCAGTTCTGTGTGACCTTCAAAATCACTTCATCCTGGTGGGTTGATTTTCTTGATAGTTATAACTTCCAGCAGTATCAATTGTATCAATCATTCCTCCTCAACCACAACACAACCCTTCTTCCTCCCCATACTTATGATACCTCACCTGGAACAGACTCAGTGGTAGCTGAGAGTTTTCTAAAATAGTAAAGGCCATAAAAAAGAAAATGATCTCCAAATTTCAGTTTAGAGACAACATTATATAGTTCAAAAATGAATTGAGAATGACTTACTATTTCTTAACTTTAATATTTTCTGTTAGGAAAGCAGTAAATTGATTCATGTCTTTATTACAACTTTCTGCCTTAAGAAGGTTTTGCAAGCATTTCATAAACCCCTGAATCTAAGACTTTCATTGCATAAGCCTCAAATGCATCCTTAACTATCCCAGTTCTAACACCACCTTAATTAAATTGAGACTTCTTTATTTTTCCCCTGCTGTTTTAATGAGAATATACTCTGCCTTCTGATATACAATAAAAATTATATGAATACTAATCTATTATAAACTTGCTGGTTTTGGAAGAAAAGATACACTTTTATTTTATTAATTGTTTTCAAAAAGAAAATTCCTATGAAGTTACATGAAACACAGCTATTTACATTCTCATCAGAAAAAAGTTTCAAATCAAAATGGTGTTTTTCATTTCTCCAGCAAAGGAGAGCAATTGATTGGGTTAGGGCTTATTAAAAGCTCTTTTTGTAGGTCAAAATGTCCTGCTTTCATCCTATCAAATGTTCAAGCTAAAATAAGGAGAAATTTGATAAAAAGAAATCTAGCTTTCTAATAAAAAGTACTAAGAGAGTAACTCTCTTGAGTCTACCTCCTGGATTATATTACCAATTAAAAGGATGATCTTTTTTTAAAAAAAGTGCATGGTCAGGATAGGTCTAATCTCTGTTTGTTTTTAATTATGATAGTAATGGTAGCATCACATATGCTGGCAACAATACTACCTGAGAAAATAGAGGTGGAAGATGGAGAGAAGGAAACAATGGACCCTAGATCAGATCACCATAGCTTTGATCCTCAAAGGTTAGGCACTCCTAGACGTTTTTGGCATGGGGACCCCCAGCATCAGAAGCCTTAAATAAAAACTGAATTAAATAGAGATCCCTAGGTTGAAGTAGAAGAACTGAGAGGTGCAAAAAGGATAAAAATCTGATCCTGGTTATATGGGAAAAGTAAATACACTCTAAGTATAACTTCTAACACGTACAACCATGTGCATGTACATAAGGATTCTAACCTTTCATCAGTCAGCAGGTGATGTGTGTGAGTAATGCATTTAAGTTACATAGTCCAATGGGAAAAAGAGGGGCTTTCTATCACAGTGATATGAAATGAAAAAGACCTTGTAGATCACCTGTTCCATCCTCAAGTAAACTTGCAATAAGCATTAACAGAACATTCCTCAGGGCTTTGTCTAGCCTAAGTTCAGATTACTATTTTCCATGCCACTGGACTGTGGCTTCTCAACATTAGCTTATATTTTCTTTTGTTCCATTCAATCATATTAGTTCCAGTTATTCTTTCAGATTAAAATATTTTCCCTCTCAAGTCATTTGTGGAATTTTAAATCATGGTTTGGGCTCTACTAAAAAAAATAAATAATTATTTAATATATTATAAATGCATAATCTACCTTTGATTCTATCAACTTTTAAATGTGCCTACTATAGGCAAAGCACTAGTCTAGGCTCTGGAGATATAAAATTAAATATGAAAAACTATCCTTGTCTTCAAGGAACTTACACGTGGAGAAGTTTAAATATTGCATGAAGATAAGTAAATATGAGAATATTGGAGGAGGGAGTAAATACAAGTTAAACAGAGTATTATCTGAGCAGGATTTACTAGAAAGGGAGGTCTTTTTAATAGGATTTGTATTGTTCAAATCACTTGATAGAATATCTTTTTGTGACTGTAAGGCATAATGGGTCTTTCCTCTTGGTAGACCATGAGAGCAGTGACTACCATTCTCCCAGTAGAGTTCTACCTGGGCTAGAAGTAAAAGTGAGAAGACAGTGATATAGAAAGCTTCTCAGAGAGAGAATAACATCTGAATTAAACCTTGAAGAATAAGAATTTTGAAAAGTCAGGATGAAGAGGAAGTACTTACCTGGATTGTATTAAAGCTCAAAGAGATGAAGTAGAATGATGCATTCTGATTTCTTCTTATGAAATCTATTCACCTTCCTTGTATTTATCTATTGAGAAATTACTTTTTTTCAATTAATTTGCCTCAGTTTCCTATGTTTTTGAGAAATGAAATCCTTATAAGATAAACTTGCCTTAAATGTTTTTTGTTATTGTCTATGATGCTTTTTTGCAAGCTATAGTTTCTGTGATTGTATCTTTTAATTAGATCAGCTACCTTTTCTATGTGTCTTTTTTTTCAAGTGTACCTCTGCTGAAAAACATTGTTGGATTCTGATTTCTAATTCATTATGCTATAAGATTCTGTTTTATGGGTGAGTTCATACTATTCACATCCACAGTTATGATTACTAACATGTATTTCCTTTTATTTTATCTTCTGTTTTCTCTCTCCTTTTATTCTATCCCTCCTCAAAAGTCTGTTTTGTTTTTGACCACTACCTTCCTTAATCTGCTTTCCCTTTTATTATTCCTCTCTTTTTCTTGTCCGCTTTCCTCTAAATTCCTTTAGGCAAGATAAATTTCTAAACCTAATCTTGTGTGAGTGTGTGTGAATGTGTGTGTGTGTGTGTGTGTGTGTATGTGTGTGTAGATAGATTGATGGATAGTTAGATAGATAAATAAATTGATAGATATACACACATACATATATGTATGTGTATTCATCTTTCTTTGAACCAATTCAGATGAAAGTCAGGTACAAGCATTGTCACACCCCATTATTTTCCTTTCTATTGTAAAATCTCTTCCTTTTATATGAAATAATTTTCCCACTCTCCTTCCCTTCTTTTTTTCCCCTGTACAACCTTCATTCTCACCCATCCATTTGAAAAAAAAATCATGTCAATATTATAGATTTACTCCCATGCTCTATGTCCATGTAGATTCCTTCTGACTAGCCCAATAATGATTTCTTTTTCATGTTTACCTTTTTAAGGATGTCTTTAACCCTGTGTTTGAATGTCAGTTTTTTTTTTATTCAGCTATGGTCTTTTATCATCAGGAATACTGGAAAGTTCTCTATTTCATTAAATATTCATTCGCTCTGAAGAATAATACCCAGTTTTGCTGAGTTGATCATTCTTGATTACAAAACTCTTTTGCCTTCTGGAGAAATATATTCCAAGTCTTATACCTGTTTAACATGATACCTGCTAAATTTTTTGTGATCCTGACTATGGTTCTGCAGTATTTGAATAGTTTCTTTTGACCTACTTTAAGTATTTTTTCTTTGACCTTGGAGCTCTGGAATTTAGCTATAATTTTCCTGGAAGCTTTCATTTTGGGATCTCTTTTGGGAGGTGATTGTTGGATTATTTTTATTTCCATTATACCTTTTGGTTCTAGGATATCAGGGCAGTTTTCCTTTATAATTTCTTGAAATATGGTGTTTATGCTCTTTCATTGATCATGGTTTTCAGGTATTCCAATGTTTCTTAAATTATCTCCCTTAGATCTGTTTTCCAAGTCAGTTGTCTTTCTTTTGAAGTTTCATATATTTTTCTATTTTTTCATTATTTTGAATTTTATTGTTGTAGGGTGTTTTTTTTTATTTCTCTTGCAATCAATTTCTACTTGCTCAATTCTAATTTTAAGGGGTTATTTTTCTCAGTAAGTTTTTGTGTCTTTCTCTGTTTTGCCTCTTCTGCTGTTTAAGGTGTTGTTTTCTTTGATGAATTTTTGTGCCTTTCAGCAATTTGGCCAACTATATTTTAAGGTGTTATTTTTTCATTATTCCTGTGCCTCTTTTTACCATGCTCTCAACTCTCTTCTCATGATTTTCCTGAATCATTTTCATTTCTTTTCTCAATTTTTCTTCTATCATTCATCTCTTTTAAATTTTTTCTAGGAAATCTTATTCTATTTATGCCCAATTGGCAGTTTTCTTTGTATCTTTGCTTGTAGTTGTTTTCATGTCTTCTTTCTATCTATAACCTTGTCCTCCCTGACACTGGGAAGCTCTTTGGGCTGCTTTTGTTGTTTGCTCCTTTTCCTCCTCTATTCAATGATTTAACTGATCCTGGTGTTCTGCAAATTTTCTGAAAGTTTTTGGTACTTCCAAAGTTATCTTCTATAAGAAGAGGTGTAGTCATTGTTCTTCTGATTTGCACTCTTGTCTTTACTCAAGAAGGAACCCTATTCCCATGAAACTACAAGTACTAAAATTCCTCTGGGCACTAAAACTGTGACCAGTCTCCTGCTTTAAATAAGCTGCAAGTAGTAGTACTCTCTTTCTTCCCTGAGACTGCAAATAGGCATCTGTTTCCTTGAGACCATCTTCACCCTGAAACTGCAACCTACAACTTCACATGGACAATAGAGTTGCCAAACAGTTCTAGGTTCTGCTTCCAATGTCAGTAAAAATTCTTCAATAATCTCTTTCTGACCCAATTACTCCATCTATCCTAAGAGGTCCTGACCGCTACTATTGTCACAGCATCCTCTAAGACCCGACAATCTAAGGCATGTCAAAATAAGCTCCCGGCAGTCACCAACCTAAAGTGACAGATCTTTTTTACAAACCTCCTAAGTGTCTTGTGCTGGAAAAATTCCTCACCCTTATCCTTTGTTGACTTTACTACTCTAGAGTTCGATTTGAGGCATTATTTCAAAGTTGTTTGGAGAAGAATATTGGGAGAGATCAGGTGGCTCAGTGATTCAGCAATCCCATCTTGATCCCAATCCCAAATAATTTTGATGACTGTTGTTTAATAATATAGTTTCAGGTCTAAAAGTGCTATTCCTTCATTCCAGTTTTTTAATAATTTCCATTGCTATTCTAAATCTTTTGTTTCTTCAAATAAAATTTATTTTAACAAGTTCTATAATGGAGAAAATTTGAAAAATTTTGAAATTTCTATAATGAAAATTTGAAATTTGAAAATTCTATAATGTAGACAATTTTGAAGATTTGATTAATATAGCACTGAAACTATAAATTAACATAGGTAATATTGTCATTTTTATTACATTATTATATTCTGGATATGAGTGCTGAATATTACTCAAGCTTTTTAAGTTGTTGTTTATTTCTTTAAAGAACATTTTGTTTGGAAATCTCTTGAGGCAATCTGTGAGATTGGCTCCCACAAAGAACATGCCCCCTTTGGGCTGTCTAGATTCCTGAGGAACCAAATGCTTCCTGACGTGAAAGGTTAAGGTTCAGAAATATTGTCTATGAACTCTCCTTTTCAGTCACATGATAAAAGAAAACTATTGTGATACCCATAATAATTCCCTTGTGTTTATGACTCAAGGCCTGTGTTAATGGCATTTTTTTTGGTGGAGGAGGAGGAGGTGGGAAAAGCATCGATGAGATGATTGAATGATGATAGGTGTGTACAAATACCCCCCCCATTTTACTGTGTTTCAATTTAGTGTCTGGATAAAGAACAAGGGGAAAAGTCCAAGAATAGTCTGTAGGCTTTCCTATTTATATCAATAAAAAATGGTTTTTCCAATGAGAATTTCTTTCCCCAAAGACCCTTACCAATCTAATTATCTTGGAGATAGCCTACTTCACTGAAAATTGCTTCAAACCTGCCAAATTCATCTCACTTTTAGAGACTTAATGAGAAATGTTAATGCTGATCTTAACTAAAATCCCACATTCTACAGGAAGCCTTTCCCATTCCATCTTAATTCCAATACCTTCCCTTTGTTAACTATATAAACCCATACATACAAACATATTATGTATGTACATGTATATCTGCATGTATATGCCTGTTTATATATGTATGTATACAAATCCATAAATACTTGTTTGTATATTCTCCCTCCCATTAGATTATAAATTCCTTGAAGGCAGGTACTGCCTTTTATCTCTTTTTTGGATTCCCTGTGGGATAGCACAGATCTGGACCTTAATAGACCCTTAATAAGTGCTTATTAAAAATTAATGTTAGATTAAGAACATCCTCCTATTCTAAACTGAAAGGAAGAAGAAAAGTAATGCTCCCATAGAAAGGTTTGTGAAATTGAAAGCTCAAATTTGTACTCATCAATGGGACTCTTGGACCTTATCCAGTATATCATAACAGTAGTAAATTATAGTGGTCAAATTGACCAGTTTCAACTCAGGAAAACTGAAATTCAAATTCTACTTCAGACACTTAGGAGCTATGTAAATGTGGGAAAATCACTTAACGCTCTCTCAGACTCAGTTTCTTAATCTGTAAAATGAGGATAATAATTGCACCTACCTTTCACATTGTGAGGATCAAATAAGACCATATATTTAAAGTGTGTTGCTCATACATAGAATTTAAAGTGTTTAAGGAAATCTCCAATGAGAATTATAGCACCAGAGTTCAGGAGACAGGTCAGGATTAGAGATATAGATTTGGAACCCATAGGTTTAAAGCTGATAATAGAAATCGTGGAAATGAATGAGGTCTTTGAGGATGAAAATATAGAAAGAGGGCAAAAGTGAATATGCCACTAATTTAACTTATATATAACACACTCACATATCTGTTCTCCTACCCTCCTTTA
The DNA here is from genome assembly GCF_037893015.1 of Macrotis lagotis. Lineage (NCBI taxonomy): Eukaryota > Metazoa > Chordata > Mammalia > Peramelemorphia > Peramelidae > Macrotis > Macrotis lagotis. The sequence goes on along the minus strand of NC_133663.1, from coordinate 49,311,080 downwards.
TGTAAAGGCAAATCCAACTTTTACTGCTTTAACTCAGATGTGCATTTAGTCATTTGATAGACTATGGCAGTGATCCAATTTGCTTATCTCAGATTCTGAAAGTTCTGAAGTATGTTACTGACAAAGTCATGAGAAAGGTTCAATACAATATTGCCAACAATTCATCAGATGCCTATTATTTCAACCAATTTATTTATCAAATAAAAGACTTGCTAGAACCTTTGTCACCAATTCATCAGGTATTTGGATCAACCAGTATTATATTAAGTGATAACTAAGTAATTCTATTTAGTTTCAGTAATACCCTCCCTATTGAATATAAATTGAAGATTGAAAATTTTCTATTTTTTCCACAGACTCTAGAACTGAAAATTACTTTGAAGCATCTGTTTAATTTAAAAGCTGGCATTTTTATAGATAAGGAAACTGAGGCATAGAGAGACATGACTAGGTTACACATCCAGGATTTGAAAACCAGGATTTGAAAGGTCCTCTCATGCAAAATTCTCTTGTATTTTGCTATTTATCTGAAAGTCTAAAAACCTTACTAAAGAAGCCCATTGAACAAAACTAGTAACCATTTCTAGTTCGAGTCAGGGGAAATGCTTGAAGATTTCTAAATCAAATGAAACATAGTAAAAAGTCATTTTACTATTTCTGTTACTAGCTCTAAGATGACACTGGTAAATCATTTCAATTCCTCTGAACTATGGTTACTTCATATGTAAAATGGCACTAATGATACATTTTCTATATGCTACATGGGAAATGTTTCAGTTTCAGGTAATGTATGCCTTAAAATTCTCAGAATCAATGACTTATCAGCCTACCCAGGCTACTCTGGGGACAGTTGGGTATTTTGGTTCCAATCTAAATTTTCCCAAAAAGAAGAAAAGCAAAAAAAAGGAGCCAATGAACTGAATGAACCATGTAGAGGACAGGTATTTTGTTTCCCCACAAAAAGAAACAAATACTATTAGACAATAACAGTATTACACTAACAAAATGGTTTAAACAGAATTCAGTATCTTAATGTATTTACTACTTTGTAGACAATAACAATGTTGATATTTTAATTCTCATCATAATACACAGTAAGTGTACAATTCTACAAGTCACATAGGTTCAGAGATCACCTCACTATTAGGCCATTGCCTGATCAGACAAATCTTTCATCTGACTCTTCTCTTTTTTTAAAAAAAAAATATTTATTTAAGGCAGTTGGGTTAAAGTGACTTGCCCAAAGTCACACAGCCAGGTAATTTTTAAGTGTCTGGGATCAGATTTGAACTCAGGTCCTGCTGACTCCAAGGCCGGCGCTCTATCCTCCTAGCTGCCCCTGACTCTTCTCTTTATGGTCAATCCATATCTGCTAATGAAAATGCAATCATGATTACAACTGGTCACTCTGGTAAACATGGCTTGACGCCTCTCAGAATTTCATGATCTTCTAACTCTAACAAGGTCCCTTGGAATAGTCTGTCTCAAAATTTCTCCTTATTAATCCAATTAGGAGAAGAAATATATACCCCAAAAGATAAGAAGCTTCTTCCCTGCACAGTTTTCCATAGTTAGGATTTACCTTTAGCTTTTGAGACTAGGTAAAGGATACAGTTCTATCACTGATCCTAAAAATCTTCCATCATTATCCTTTGTATCATTTTGCAAATGACTTTGTAATCAAACCACAGAAATGTTTTACTTATTCTTCTGTTAAAAGGGTATCAAGGGGTGGCTAGGTGGTGCAGTGGATAGAGCACCAGCCCTGGAGTCAGGAGGACCTGAGTTCAAATCCGACCTCAGACACTTAATGATGACCTAGCTGTGTGGCCTTGGGCAAGCCACTTAACACCATTGCCTTGCAAAAACCTAAAAAAAAAGAAAATGGGGTGTCAAGAATTTGCTGGCAAATTTGGTTTGTGGATTCATTTGGTCTTCTCACTGTGACAACTAATATTCACTGAGAAATCTTAGTAATCATGAACTTTGCTGTCTTTTGTTTTCCATTTTTCAGCATTAACATTTTATTTGAGTAAAACAGTTTAAAGCCAAAACAATGGTCCAATTTCTTACAGTAAACTTACTCTAACTGTTCTTAATTTGACTATTAAGAATGGAAGGAGGGGCGGCTAGGTGGCATAGTGGATAAAGCACTGGCCTTGGAGTCAGGAGTACCTGGGTTCAAATCTGGTCTCAGACACTTAATTACCTAGCTGTGTGGCCTCAGGCAAGCCACTTAACCCCATTTGCCTTGCAAAAAAGCCTAAAAAAAAAAAAAAAGAATGGAAGGGGAATGCCTGGGATATCTAAATTTGAGGAAACATTGTTGTGGAAGCTGTGAATCAATGGCATAAGACATAAAAACACCCAAACCCATTAAAGAATACTGGAGAACATGGAGAAGATATGACCCATAACTTACCTGGTCTTCAAACAGTAGAAGCCAAGGAAATAGTATCAGAAGAGCCTGAGAGGAAACAAAAGAAGAAGCCTAAAATAATATGGGTTAATTAGTTAATTAATAACAGTTTAGTAAATAGTCCTTCAATACATCAGTAAGCATTTATTAAGTGTCAGACTATGTGCCAGACCCTATACTAAATTGCGGAGATCCAAAAAGAGGCAAGAGAGAGTCTGTGGCCTCACGAGTTTACAATATAATTGGGAATAAAGTATTTAAACAAATATATACAAAGAAATTCATGTAGAGGCTAAATACAAAATAATTAAGAGGGGTGAGGAGGGCTTCCTGTAGAAGGTGAATTTTTCCAGTAAGACTTAAAGTAATATAGGAAGGATCGGTAGTTGGAGTAGAGGAGGGCGAACATTGCAGATTTTCTTCATTTTCAAATGTTCTGTCCAACCACCACCATTGCACATCCTTTGGGCATAACCTGAATCTCCTCAACTGTATCTGTAAACTCCTTGAGAGTGAGGAGTATTTTTTCTCTTTATCTTTTCAGTTATTAACAAATAATAGTTACTGAATAAATTTCTGATGTATTTAATTTAATTCTTCCAATCCCAGTATGAATTTCTGATTAAGCAAACTTATCCAAGATGTTTAAAACTAACTTACTGAAAATATTCTCCAGTATTACAGAGAATATTAGAAGACATTTGCATCAAAAAAAATGAACTTCTGGTTATCATTAGTTTTATTACAGCATAAAACAGGTGAAATATAATCCCTATATGGAATCTTATCTTTTGATATAAGAGACAACACTGAGAGCTCATCTAATACAACTCCCTCATTTTGTACAAAAGGAAGCTCAATCCCAGAAAGCTTAAATGATGAAATTCTCAAGATCTCACAGCTAATTTCATGTAACAAGCTCAACAAAGTTAAGAACATTGAAAATTGTTTGCCTTCCCTGTAGTTGTCCATCAATAAATGTTTGATAAATTGAGTTTTTAAAATTATTACACCATTAAGTTTAATTATTGCAATGACCAATATTGAAAAGTAGCTTCATTTTAGTTGCTAGTAATTAAAAGAAATATATAATCCCAATGTTCAGATAAGAGTTCCAGTAAAATGATTTGTAAAGTCCTGACCTTAGAGTCAGAAATAATTAAGTTCTGTTTTCTTGAGCAAGTGGCAATTTTTTTTTCTGTGTTCCAGGCAAATATCTAAACTAGAATCATAGGATTATAAGACCATAGAATTATAGATTTAGAAGAGAAAGAGACTTTGGAATCTATGTAGTCCAACTCCATCATTTTATAAATGAAGAAATCGAGTCACAGATGAATTGCTGATATATATATATATATATATGTATATACATACATATCAATGGATTGAATTTCCCACCACATTAGCAGTTCTTGAAACCATTGAATTCCCAGAACTAACCAATTTTTTAAAGTAAAATCACAATTCCAGTATTCTAGCTGCCACTTAGTGTTTATATGTTACTTTTGCTGTGCCTAGGATTTCAGCAACTTGTTTTCAGCATCACAATTGATATTTGTTTCTGTTCATTTTTTATATCTCTAGTAGTCTTTCAACTCTTATTCTCATGTATGATAATTTTCATAAATTGCAGCATCCCCCCACCACACTAAAAATCATATCCTCTTGTCTATTTTTCTAGACATTTTTAAAATGTAGTATTTGAAATAAAAAATTTCAACATATCCTAAAATATTGATATTTAAATATGTTAATCTTAATCCTTTCTTCTGTTGACAAAACTCACAATAGCCATAAACGGAGCAGATGGATTCATGGAGCTGTCCTTAGAGTCTACTCGATCCTTCGCCTTTTTAAAGACACAGCTGTGTTTCACCTAAATAGGTTTTGAGATCCCAAACCCATGGATTCCATTCATATGAGTTTTGTCTTTGCATTTCATTTGGCATATCACATTTGCATGGTATCAAAGGAAATTCCAAACTAACCCTGAGAAACTCATGATGTTTGTAAGTCCTCTGGGGCTCATCCTAGCCCAACCATCTGTGGTCTCAGTAAGGGGAATCAAGGAAGGGATATTCTTGCTCTCCCCCAAAGTCCCATTATCCATAACTTAAAAAAAAACATACCTGCCGAGACTATTTGGGGTAAGTGAAGACCAAAACCAAACCACTGTGAGGGGGACTAGTGCAAGAGAAAGTTACCTGCATCATCCTGGTGATGATTTAAAGAGGATTGAAATAGAGTTTCATGATGATGCTAATCATACAGTCTAAACCCTCTGAACTATCATCATGCATGTGTGCTGAGACTGTATGCTGAGCAGCCCCAAAAGACATTAGCTATTGTCTTTGTTTACATGATACCAAACATCTGGTTCACATACATAGCTAAGTCAACTGTCTAGAAGCCTGAAAATATCTATATGTTCAGTGGATTCAAACAACCACAAAATGTGGATTTGATGTCACATTTATGGGTTCTTAATGTGAGAATCATAGACCGTTGATAGATTTTAGAGGTTTTACTTGGAAAGGAAAAATATTACAACTTTATTTTCATTATCCATGAATTAAAATTAAGCATTTCTTTCATTAGTTTAAAATATGAGACTAGCCAAAGGGCAATCAAACTGATTGATCCAGCAATACCACTACTAGGTCTGTATCCCAAAGAGATCATGAAAAAAGAGAAAAAGACAGGGCATCTAGGTGATGCAATGGATAGAGCACCAACCATGGAATCAGGTGGACCTGAGTTCAAATCTGGCATCAGACACTTAATAATTACCTATGTGGCCTTGGGCAAGCCACTTAACCCCATTGCCTTGCAAAAAAAAAAAAGCAACCAAAAAAAAAAGAAAAAGACCTTCATGTATAAAAATTTTTATAGTGAGTCTTCTTGTGGAAATTGAAGGGATGTTCATCAACTGCAGCATATTTTAATAAAATGTGTAAATATAATGGAATATTATTGTTCTATAAGAAACAATATGCAGGTAGATTTTGGAAAAATCTGGAAAGACTTACATGAACTGATGCTAAATGAAGTGAGTAGAACCAGGAAAATATCATACACTTTAAGAACAACACTGTGAGATGAACAACTATGATGGACTTAGCTCTTCTCAGCAATACAGTGTTCAAAGACATTTCTAAAAGATCTGCAATGTGAAATGTCATCTATATCCAGGGAAAGAACTATGGAATCTGAATGCATATAAAAGCATACTATACTTACCTTTTTAATTTTATTATTTGCTTTTCCCTTCACGTGTTTTGACTCTTCTTTCACAGTATGATCAATTTGGAAATATGTACACTATGTGGATTATATCAGGATAGGGGAGGGGAGGGAGGGAGAAAGAAAACTTTACAAAAATTAATGTTGAAAATTGATTAGTTGAAAATAAATGGGGGCATCTAGGTGGCACAGTGAATAGAGCACCAGCCCTGGAGTCAGGAGGACCTGATTTCAAATCTGATACTTAATAATTACCTAGCTATGTGATCTTGGGCAAGTCACTTAACCCCATTGCCTTAAATAAAAAAAAATTTAAAGAAGAAAATAAATGAGGCTGAGAAGGGGTCCATTTTCTTTAAAAGGCTGCCAAAGGGGTTCGTGATGCAAAATAGGTTAAGAACCTCTGATTTACATAGTTAATTGGACGTTTCATTTTTGTTTTGCCATCATATTTATGATCACTATCTATTTCAGGGATTGTAAAATTTTGCAAAGTAATGAACTAAGGTCTCTTTCCTGTAGTGTGTTGATTTGTTTGGGGGGGGGGTTGTTGGGGGAGAAGAGGAAGGTAAACTTTGGGAATAGAGTCCTGATCTGCTCATTTTCCTTGGCTTAACTACCCCCCTAAACTTCATAGCTAGTATCTTTTAAGGCCCAACCCTAGGATTAGCCACACCCTAGACTCCCAAATCAATCTTTTCTTTATGTAGATATTAAAGACTGCTATGCCATTCATGGATATGTTCAGCATTACTGGCAAGTTTACTAATCCTTCTCTGATCATATATTACTTCAATCTAAAGGAGATATTAAAGAAGCATAAAGAACTATTTGAATTTCTTTGCTAATTTAAGAGATATGAATTCCTTCAACATATTTGATGGAATTATAGCACATCTAGGAGGTTGGGTGTATAGAGAACCAAGAGTCAGAAAGATCTGTGTTCAAATTCAGACTCAAATTCTGAGACCTTAAGAAAGTCACTTAAACTTGTTTGCCTCAGTTTCCTCATCAATAAAATGAACTTTAGAAGGAAATGGCAAACTATTCCAATATATTGCTGCCAAGAAGATCCCAAATGGGATCATGAAAAGGTAGGCACAAAATCCCTATGCCTTGGTTCTCTCATTTGTAAAATAAGGTCATTGGATTAAATGATGTCCAAGAGTCTTTATATTATCTAGAATCCACTGTGCTCTGTTAGTACTCCTGTTGACTCAGGAAACCACAAGGAAAGGGTTAATTGGCCTTCAGATATCAAGGTGAATTGGGGTTAGGGGGGGAAAAAACTACCTAGAAGTACAATACCAGAACCATGAAAGCCTATGAGGGGTCATTTGTAGCCAGAACCAATCCCGAATCCTGAATCTCTATGCAAAAAGGACGTTTTAATAACAAATGGGAAGGTCAGACCTAGCATGTGGCCATTGAGACTTCTACCAAGGAGAAATTGGATAGTTGAAAACTACTTCTTGCCCTGCAGAGCAAACATGTGCCACTGAAGAAATACCTCCGAGTATTTGCCAGTTTAAGTCACTAAGCCTGGACGTCCTGAGGAAACCAGGCTCGGACATTTATTTGCTAAAGAGCTGGGGTCTAGCTAAGTCAAGGTTAGATTTGATGGGTTATGTAGTCAGATGTAATAATGTGTAATAAAAGTGCTTTGGGGAGTCTTGGTGACTGCCCAAAATTAGGGTGTAACTGGTTTTAGTTTGATAATCACATAGTTAAGAGAATGCACTTTGATGCAAGATGCCTAGGATGCAGAACAGGGATTCATTCAAAAAAGTACTAATTAGACTGAGCAAGTTTTCTTGACATAGGTTGATTCAGAAGCTGAGTGGTGACAGAAGATGAGCTGCCAAGGAGTTCCAGGTGAAAAAGGACCCTCAGTCCTCTCTCCCCTAGAGCCAACATAAAGCCAAGAGTGCTTGGCCCTGCTGCCCATTCTTTGTTGTGTACATTCTTCACTCCTCTATGGTGAAGAAGATGGAAGGTGATGGGGACCTCCTCAATACTGAAGGGTCATAAGAGTGAGAGCCCTGAGATCCAGGAACAGAGGCCATATCAGGTTTATGGTGAACCAGTCCAAGATCAATGCCCTACTTTCAAGATCCAACCAAAGGCAACTGAGAAGATAACTTATCCAATGTCTATGACACATTTGTCAGTAAACTTGTCAGGGCAGGCAGCTAGATGGTGAAGTGGATAGAGCAGGAGTACCTGAGTCCAAATCCTCAGACACTTAATAATTACCTAGCTGTGTGGTCTTGGGCGAGCCACTTAACCCCATTGCCTTGCAAAAAAAAAATAACAAAAAAATACTTGTCCCAGCAACTGTGCTATAGAAATTAAATTAAATCTGAATCCACTGTCTCCAAAATTTGAGGTGGGGAAAAAAAGGAAACTGTGAAATTGTGATTCCTGGTTTGGGGGATGATTAGCAGAATATTTTTGTTCTGTTCCTGAAATATTTTTGAAACAAATACTCCTTTAGAAAAAAAAAGTAAACCAACATTAATTAATTAAATGAAACTGGAGAATTCCTCAGTGGTGGTTAACACATCCTGTTAGTGCAAAGGTGGCTCAAGGTGATAACATTAGAGAAGAGACACCCTACAGATTTGCAGGGAGTTTTCCTCTATAATGACTTAATATTGCAAAACTTTACAATTTCACACTTGTCAAAATGCTGTTCTACAAATATTCCCATGTATGTTTGAATCCTCCCTATTACATTATAAACTTCTGGAAAGAAACAAAAGAATTTTATCATCCTCAGGGATTAATACAGGGCTCTGTATCTATCTATATATATGTTATTATTATTATTATTACTATTATTATATGGATATATACTTTTAAACTCTTTATGTTCCCATCTAGAAAGAAATAATAATCACCTTAAGACTTTTTAAATCAGATGAGCTGTTCTAAGTATGTGCATAAGTCAAAACAATTCAATAAGAATTGATTATTGTAAGTGCCTTCCCTATGCCAGACTCTGGCAAAGGTCCTAGAGATAAAAAAGAAAAAACAAAAAACAAAAATGAAATAATGCCTATGCTTAAGGAATCTTAATAACTTCCATTTCCTCAGAGGTAAAATGAGAAGGTTGGACTCAATGGCTCCCTTTAAATCGAATTCTATTTATCTAAAGAAGTATTGAAAATTGGCAATTGGTCAAGCAGATGTCCTCCCTCCATCTCATGGTGGGAGGGGGGCACAAGTTTCATCTCATAAGATAAAATGAAGGAAACATTAACTTCTTGTTAACTTTGTTATACAGTAACAAGCAGTTTCATTTAGGAGAATTTCTTAAAAGCACTGGAAGAAAATAGAATGACTGGAACAAAAAGCCAGATGAATCATAAAAACACTCCATGGTTTGATGGATTGGGAAGGGTGGTGGGGAGGTGGGTAACAAAACAAAAAAAAAAAAAAGACATTTCTCTGCCCTCCAGGAAAATATATAGCAAAATTCAGTTTCTCCCACCTATTGGAGTCTGGGAGTTCCTTTAGGAGGAATCAATGAGATATGCATACTTAGTCAGAATGGAAAACACCAAGCTATCTATTCCTCCTATTTTCAGATTCAAATTGAAAGACAAAGTAATTTATTCAAATTAGAGAGTGATAATATGAAAACCTTCCACAAGCAACATGCAAACACACTTGAAACTATAACAATGTTGTTCTGGGGGCCCTTAGGAGCCTCTCAAATGAAAAGAAAGAAAATAATTCACATTTTCCCATCTTCTATCCCTTTAATAGCTGTTAATTTAACAATATCATTCTTTCAGATGAACGACTCAGAGAAGTTTTTTTTAAAAAATAGGATAAAGATATTAGATGGAAGTTGATTTTTTTCTTTTGCATACTCCCTGTGGCGTGGGCCTAGCCACTAATGATTAAGTAGGGTGAGACAATTATACGGATCTCCTCTGGTACATCATACAATTTCAAGGTGGTTACTCTTCCTGATGGCCAAGTCTTTCCTGGTGAGGTAAGAGGGACATGGGGAATTAAAAACGCCTTTTCATCTTCCTCCCTCAGATCTTATCAGTCATAGTTTTTCTCCTAAATAAATTGCAGAACCCATTTAGATCTCTCAAGACCAAAGCACAACCCTGAAGTTTGCCTATAAATGAGACTATTTCAGGAATAGTATCATGGGGTAGAAAGAAAGACAAAGAGAGACACAAAGAGAGAAAGAGAGAAATGAATATACATGTAGGTATAACACAGCTAGGTGCCACAATGAATAAAACTTGGAGTCAGGAAGACCCAAGTTTAAAACCAACTTCATAAATTTCCTAGCTGTGTGACCTTAGGCAAGTCATTTAACCTCTGGTCACAACTGGAGAAGGAAATGTCAAACCATTCCAGTATATTTGCCAATAAAACCCGATGGCCAGAGGTTCACCAAGTCATAAAGAGGAGTTGTACCTACTTATATTTATTATGTTCCTTTATTTATTTGTTTGTTCATTTGCAGGAAGGGCAATCTAGTTTAAGTAACTTTCCAAGGTCATACAACTTGTATCTGCGACCAGATTTAATCTCAGGTCCTCCTGACTCCAGGACAGGTACTCTACCCACCAAAATACCTGGCTAACCCTTCTCTCATGTTGAAAGGGGGGGGGGAATGAAGATCTGAGTCAGAGGAATGAATTTTGATATTTACTATGTGAATTTGGGCAAGGCATTGACCCTCAGTTTCTGTTTTTTGTTTTTTTGTTTTTGCAAGGCAAATGGGGTTAAGTGGCTTGCCCAAGGCCACACAGCTAGGTCATTATTAAGTGTCTGAGGTCGGAGTTGAACCCAGGTACTCCTGACTCCAGGGCCGGTGCTCTATCCACTGCACCACCTAGCTGCCCCGACCCTCAGTTTCTATAATGAAAATTGGACCAGATCACCCTTGAGGTACTTTCTAGCTTCTAGGTCTTTGAATCTTCAATCCTATGTAGACTTATGTCTACTCTGTTGTATTCTCAAGTAAATACATTTTCATTTTTGCCTTGAATTCCTCAAAAAATAGAGTAAAAATATTTCCCTAGGTCATTTTTGATGTTTATACCTAGATCTCTCAATGGCTTATATAAAATATATATCCATTGTCTTATGAAGTTCAAATATTCTTGACTTGGGATCACAGGCTAATTTTTTAAATATTAAAATTATACTTCAACGTAATTGTTTCCTTTTCTAATTCAATGTAATTTATTTTATGAATTTATATAAATCACCCTGAGGGAGGAGTTTAAACGTTTTGAACAAAAGGGTTCATATCAGATTACAAATCATATATATGTTATAAGGTATTTAAATGTTTCCATTAACACAAATCTCTATCTTACAATTAATTTTTACATAGTATTACAAAGCTTTCTCATTAAACCTGATCTTATAGTTAAGTGATGTTCAAATGGTAAGAGTCTACATCATCTGTTTTACATAGGTACTCTAACAGTCTGGTGCAGGTCCCTTGTCACCTCATTCCCAGACTGCAGAATGACCTGCTGTTGGTTCTCCTGCCTCAAATCATCCCCAACTCCAGTCTTCTCTCCACTCAACTATCAAATTGATCTTCCCAAAGAACAAATATCATCTTGTCACATTCCCCCCTTTCAGTAAACACTAGTGACTCACTTTTTGCCTCCAGGATATAATCTAACATCATCTGTTAGACATTTAATGATGTCCATAATCTAGCCCATTCCTCCCCTTCCCCATCTTCTTATGGCTCACAGATCATCATGTATTCTTTGATCCAATGGTATTGACATCCTTGTTGTTCCTCCCTCCAAAGATTCCATATTCCAGTTCTGAGGATCTTCATTTGCTCTACCCCACGATGGAAGCTCTCTCCTTCCTCATCTCTGCTTTCTGGCATTCCTGGTTTCCTTCAAGTTTCACTTAAAAACCGATATCCTCCAATAACTCTTTCCCAATCCCCCTTAGTTATGTTGATTACCTGCAGTTTATGTGTATGCTTGTATGCATGTATATGTTTGTGTGTTTATGTATGTATATTTGTGTGAACATGTTATGTATATATAAATATATTTGCTAATATGTGTTTGCATGTTGTCTCTCCCTTTAGACTATAAAAGCAAAAACTATCTTTTGCCCTTCTTAGTATCTTTACCTTTTAACATAGTGCCAGTCAGGTACTTAAATGTGTTTGGATTACGAACAAAGACACTGAAAAAGGTCATAACATTTTAGGGATAGAGCCAAGATTTGAACTGAGGTCTTCTTTAATCCTTCTGTTCAAAAGAGAGCACTGTGGAAATATCCCATGCTCCCCATGATTCTTTCCCATTCATTGCCTCTAAGATTCTTGAGGATGTTTAGATGTTAATAACTTAATGAATATAGTTTGTAGGAGCAAATGTATTTAATGATACCATAAGCAATTATGCCTACTTATATCACTATTTGTGCTTTTATCTTTCTTTCTATGCAGGCCAGTACCAGCTAAACAAGAGAAAATTCAGACAGCATACTGACATGGCAATTTGATTCTTTCAGGGCAAACAACACTGGGTCCCCAGCCCAAGACATATTTTTAAAAGGAAAAAAATGTTCTTTTTCCAATGAGCAGGCAGATGCCTTCATTCTGTTTCCTGCCATCATCAAGAACAAAAGCCACATTTTCTGAGATGGCAACTGAAGCAAATCAACTGCAACTGGCTCCAAGTCAGGAGTCTGGAGCAGAGGGAAGTATGCCAGATGAAGCAAACCAGAGGAGTGAAGGGCAAAACAAGAAATAAATAGCACCTACCTGTTCATTATTCGTAAGCAGAAGGAACTGATGCGTACTCATTATGAGGATGGAATGACATTTCTCCTTTGGAATTTAACCAAATTTAATTTTTTGGATGGTAGCCAATGCATCTTAGGTAAGGGATGGGGGTGGGAAGAGAGGAGTGGAGGGAAGGCACCATAGTGTTTGAGATGCTGTCTCCTTCATCAGCTACCTAAGAAACTTAGCAATGAGCTAGGGGTTTTCTCCTTTCATCTCCTTACCACAGATTCATTCTGCAGTGTTTATAAAAGAACCAGAGAGGTTCAAAGGCAGCATGTTTAATTTCCCTCTTCCCTTCCACATAGCTTGCCTAACAATAAGTAAAACTATGATATCTTTAAGGTTTACCCCATAGATTTAGAATATATTTGGATTACTGTGGGTGTTTTGAAAAATATTCATTTTTTTCTGAAAATGCATGCAAAAGGAAAGGATAAGGAAAAAAGCTAAAAAAAAGGAGTGCTGAGATTTATACAGATGACATAATACTATAAAATGTAGAGGTAGATGGGTTTTTTTTTTGTTGTTGCTTTCCAAGATTAACCAAAAGCTAGAAACTTGGGGAAATTTTGTCAGAAAAAAAACGAGAAAGGATTGCTGTTGCAAAATTTCACAATATGTCAGTTATATCTGTTACCATTCTTCATAGAGGTCATCTAATTTGTAATTTGGCTTTCTTCTGAGCCTGGAATGCGTTTCCTCATGCTACCATTAGAGGGCAGGAAAGAGTAATTGTGCAGAGGGAAATTAACACCAAAAGTTAACCCTGAAGGAAAAAAGGAAAATTAAAATGTGATTTCCAGAGAACTATCAAAACTGAACAAACTAAAAAACAATAGTAAATCAATGATCTCTTCAACTGTTCTTGAAAGCATTTGGCATACAATTAAAGTTCCAATAAAGTTGAATAATCTGAAAATAGTGGATAAAGTCACACGTCAAAAAGTGGAATTCGACAAGGTCACGTATCCAGAAATGAGAAGTCAAATTATGAATCTCCAGGAAATTTAGTTAAAAAAAATTCCAGGGCGCCTAGGTGGCACAGCAGATAGAGCCCTGGAGTCAGGAGTACCTGAGTTCAAATGTGACCTTAGACACTTAATAATTACCTAGCAGTGTGGCCTTGGACAAGCCACTTAACCCCAATGCCTTGCAAAATTCTAAAAAAAATATTTCCAGAGAAGATATTTCTTGGAAATTTTATAGGTCTTATAGTGACCCCCCCCAATAATATTCTCCCTTGTCTTTGACATTAAATATAATAGTATTGAAAATGATAATGTGGAAAATGTGTTGGATTCAGAATTAGAGTTCTAGGGTTTGAATCCCAGTCTTGCTATTTCTGAGAGTTCAGTCAAGTCACTCTCCCATTAAATTCCCATTATTCTTGTCTTATGGCCCTCACCAAAAAACTCAATCAAAACAATGTGCATTCTCATAGAGGAAATAGCTTCAAACTGCAGGAGACCTTACAAGATTTGCTCTCTATATAATATTTCTATATATAGATAGAATCATACCGATATAACCTTCTTAAATTCTAAGGATCATTATTGCAACTCCCATTCACATAGATGACAGTTCCCCAAATAGTTCACAGCTAGCTGCATTTCTCCTTCAAGGTTCCAGCAGTAAGCCTGAGGGATCAGATTCTTTCTTCTCTAATGCTACTAGCTTGAACTCCCATTGCTCTGTTCTCTTCAGTATCCATCACCAGTTACCGTTAGCATCTCGCTATATCTTTCAGTGATTAGCATCCAATATAATTTAGCCAAGTAACATCAGTTAGTGTATACAAAAGGATATCTACTAATAAAATACAGCAAGAACAAAAGTATAAACTGTTCACCCTTTCTCCCACCTCTGGAGAAATATATTTCTTTATACACAAAGGAAGCAAAAATGCCTTCTACCTACCAAGCTCTTTCCAAATATTATCTCATTTGATCCTCAAAATAATCCTCTGAAGTTGGAAGAGTGGGTTCATTCTTAAAGTGATTTCTGTGAATATTTGTCCCATCAAGTCATTTCTGAATGTGGTGTAATCAATGGATAAGTGATGTACTTTGATCCCCTGCTATGATAGGTCAAACTCAGTATTTCACTCCTCACCAAGCTCAATGGACTGCAAAATGGACATGAGCACCAGTCTTCTAGTAGGTTGCTTTTCTGATCATTCAAAATTTTCAAGTCATAGCTGATCCTGAAATTACATCATATAAGAGAAGGAAAGAACAAATCAAAAAAGACAAAGAACAGAATACCTTATTTATCAGTCATGTCAATCCACATGAGGAGGTCAAGGTCAAAGGCATCACTTCCCACCCTTCCTCTTTATGACCAGGCAAGCATGAAAAAGAGTTTGAATCATTTGGTTTGTAACTTTTGGGAACATGCTCAGTTCTGGTTTGGCAGCCAATTGAAATGTTCCTCTTTTTAGTGTGGTGAGTAGACCTGAAAAAAATCAAGAAAAGGGGAACTATGTTTGCTCTTGGTGACTGGGTTCACACTGATAAAAAGAAAAAGAATTGTATCTTAAATAGGAACATTCTGTTCTTTCAAGTATGAGGGAAAGTTTGATTTTCATGAAATTTTGACTGTCAAAAAGATGAATAAGACTCTATAATATAATCAATGCTCTTTGATCACAGAAAAATGTATACTTCAAAACTCATATTTAAAGACAAAAACTGCATCTTTTTTTATAAAGTTGTTTTAATCTAGTAACTGCTATTACTGTCATAGAATTTGAAGAGAAATTTATGTTATCCCTCCCCTTCTATAATTTACAAAACAGTAGAATCCCAAGATCACCTTCAAACAGACAGAATACAGTTTCAATATGTTCCTATCACACTATGAAGAATGTTAGGACTCCCTACAGAGTACTTTGCCTTAAATCCTATAAATTCACTGCTTAAATTTTCAAACAAGAGAAACCAGGGAAACATATGAGAACATAAACACACCTTACGGTAATACTTATTGATATTACTAAATGATGGAGAAAACCCAGGAAGAAAGTAGGGCCAAATTAATCAGTGTATAAGTTTCAGTTTCATTTTCATGGATGTCATCCTCAAATGAGTACACATGAACTAATGAAAAAACAATTCAGCTCCCTAGGATGGAATCACTCATGAGAGTGATTATTAATAGCTAATGATTTGGGGAGATTCAAATTTTTCCTTCTTTTCTATTTTCAAGACCTTCAGTCTGAAGGTCCAATTAAACTTTTCTATCTGACCTGACCCACCCCTACAAGGATTCTCTAGTCTCAGGTGAATTCCATTCAATTAAACTTGGGTAGAGGTGGATTTTTTGGTCTAAATAACTCAAAGCTGGGGGGGGTAGTATGTGAAAAGAGAATATTTCTCTATCCAGTATGGCATGATACCATTCTCAACCTGCCATTTTAATATAGTTCACTTGCTATTGGGGACTCTTCCAAAGTCCACTACAATGAGTTAAGAGAGCTGGCCAAATGCCCATCAATTAATAAAATCCTGCCCTTATTAATAAAATGATCAAATTGGTGAAAAAACCACATCATTTAATTACCACGTCAACTCATCTTACCCACTAGTGATAACTCAAGTTGACCTATGTGTCTACAAAGCAATACATATGATCAACAGTAAACAGATTGTCATATACTAAATGCAACTTAAAGAACTATATATGGTGCCATTGTCTTTTTTGCATTCATTTTTTGTTGATTTCTTAATGTAAAAAAGTGAGAATTTTTTTCTTTAAGAAAGATTCTATTTATTTTGAGTTCTACAATTTTTCCTCTATTCTTGTTTCCCTCCCTCTCACCCCCCATAGAAGGCAGTCTATTAGTCTTTACGATGTTTCCATGGTAGACATTGATTCAAGTTGAATGTGATGAGAGAGAAATCATCTACTTAAGGAAAAAAAATAAAGTATAAGAAATTGCAAAATTACATAATAAGATAACGGTTTTTTCCCCCGAAATTGAAGGTAATAGTCTTTGGTCTTTGTTCAAACTCCACAATTCTTTCTCTGGATACAGTTGGTATTCTTCATCTCCAGCCCAAAATTGTCCCTGATTGTTGCACTGATGAAATGAGCAAGTCCTTCAAAGTTGATCATCACCCCCCATGTTGCTGTTAGGGTATACAGTGTTCTTCTGGTTCTGCTCATCTTGCTCAGCATCAGTTCATACAAATCCCTCCAGGTTTCCCTGAATTCCTGTCCCTCCTGGTTTCTCATAGAACAATAGTGGAAATGACATACATATACCAGAGTTTGTTAAGCCATTCCTCAGTTGAAGGACATTCACTTAATTTCCATTTCTTTGCCACCACAAAGGGCTGCTATGAATACTTTTGTACAAGTGATGTTTTTACCCTTTTTCATCATCTCTTCAGGGTAAAGACCCAGTAGTGGTATTGCTGGATCAAAGGGTATGCACAAAAAAGTGAGAATTTAAATGACATGCTTTGTTTCTCCACTTTCAATTTCATCATGCGATATATTAGTTAGATATTGCCAGAGACCTAAGTAGCTAAAACTGTACCTAGAGCAATGTCATTTGAAGGTCGTGGGCTTGGGTGGTCTGAACTATGTGTATGTTAATGGGGAATGACTTTATAAACATACCATCCCAGCCAAGAAGTTTGTCCCCCAGGGAAGAAGCACACCCCACCACTTGTCAGTGCCTTAGAGAGAAGCTCCATTTGCCCCATGCTAGTTATATTCCTGGATAATGACTAGAACTTAATAACTATCAGAAGAGTAACACCCTGAAAATTCATTAACAAGGAAGGTTGAGGAACATTCTCTGTGGATTTTAGTAAGAGTAAATCACTGGCTAACTTTATGAGGTGATTCTGAGTTCATTGAGCACAGCTTAGAAATTGAGACGAGGACTAGATGACTATAGGAAGTCCTCTTCCAGGAATTTAATTATGTTTTTTATATTTTTATGTATTATTTATTATAAGTGTAATTATCTTTTATAATTTATTAAAAAGATCTTTATAAACTTACACAAACATGATTCCAACATGACTGGCTCCAACCCATCTTTTGGGGTTGATTGAACATCATTCCTCCTCACCACTGTACAGAGACTGGTTCACATGCTGTTTGTTTTTAGGATATGATAGTTCATCATCTGTCACCATCTTTTGGCACACATAATCCTGTGCCTTCTCCTCTCTACCACCCGGAAATCCTACAAGAAGCTTTTCTTTCAAGCTTACTCCACCTTAATAGCACCATCACCGCCAAATTACTTCTTGTTTATTTTACATGTTTCCTACCTACTTATTTCTGTACCTAGGGCTCTCCCCCAGTAGAATGTAATTTCTTTGAAGTCGAGGATATGATATTCCCATCCCTCCTGGAATTTCTGTTGATTATAGCATCATAGATCTAAAATTGAGAGTAATCTCAAAGACCATCTAACCCAACCCCTTCATTTTATAGATGAGGAAACTGAGGCACAAGGAGGTTGTTTGCCCAAATTCTCCATGCCTGTGATAGAATCTAGACCTAGATCTTCAGACAAAGGAACTAGCCCTCTTTTTACTTCATCATGTTGCCTTCAAAGCCTCATTTAATCTGAATATTTCCTCTCCCTCATACTAACTAACACAGTCTTAACTGGCGCTGTCTCCTTTATTCTGTAATGTACACTGATTTTTTTTAGGTTCACTTTTACATCCAACTATAGTGGAAGTTACAAGGGGGCAGAAACTGTGTCTTATTTCAATTTTCTCAGTGCCTAAAAGAGATTTTGTTCATAGCATGAACATAGCATATTATGAAGTAAATACATCATTGATACATTAATTTATATTTTCCCTATCCCTCTCCTTCCTTGTGTACCAAGAGATATTTTTTAAATGAGTTCCTAAATTTGTCAATATAGGTAGCTTCTCATCCATGTAAATCAGTACCATTTCTATGATTTACAGACTTGTAGAAGCTACTTGTGAATACTGAAAGGTTAGAGAAACTGAGGCAGATAGAGGTTAAGGGACTTGCACAAAGTCACACAGCCAGTATGGATCAAAGCCAAGACTTTAATGCAGTTTTCGTGACTCCAAGGTTAGATCTCTAACTTCTTTGCCTTTCTGTTTCTCTCATTCAAAGATTTTAAAAGAAAAATCCCTAATGCCAAGCAACTATTTTGATTTTGCATGAATATAAAGGCTAAATGTTATACTAAAAGGGTAACTGTTCAGTGGGAACAATCTGGGAGCATTTGATGTGAGACTTAACTGTATTAAGTGTAATTTCTGATTATAGAACTAATGTCTTTTTATGGCATTTTTATTTGAATGGGAAATTCGATTAAAAATAGGAAGCAAAACCATTCAAAGACATTAATTGCTTTATGTAGTCAGCATTCTTAAGCTTCAAAGCTTTGGTGTCTGTGAAGCATCAAAACCATGCAGCTTTAAGACTTTGCCAAGTATCAACCTAGCCCTAAAGCAAAGACCTCTACTCCTGAGACAGTCGATTGACTGGGTGGATTAAACAGACTTTTTTTAAATGCCTCCAAAGCTATCAAGAAAACAAATTGTAAATCCTAGAAATGATAAGTACACTTCCAAGCCTTTAGTTCTGGGTTAGGGTTTTTTTAAGTATTATTATTTTGCAGTTGCTGCATATTTCAGAGTAGAAAAATGTTTATGTCTCTAGTTCATCTTGTATCCATATTGCTAAACATGCATGCTCAGGTATTCCCATCACATGAAATGTAAGAAGCATATCAAAAGGCTTGATGGATGGATCATCATTAATCAAATAGAACATTATAACTGAAATAACACTATGAATGTGATACCCAGAACATTTCTGTATATTAGAAAGTAGGAAATAATGACAAGCTTCTTTTAAAAATCCCTATCATTATTTTATTATCTATCACATATCGACATGTTATTTTATCGTAAAATGATTTGATTAGTCTTTTTTTCTTTCTAAAAGCTCCCTAGTAGCCAGTAAATAATGCAAAGTATTTTTGTGTTTTGTTTTGTTTTTTATTATTGAAACCATATAGAAAATGTCTCGGTGTCCTGCCCTCCTGCAGGTTTATTTTTATGGAATGATTTTTTTCATTACAGAAATGCTAAAAATGAGGGAAAACATTTTCAAGTTGTTTTAAACTTCCAGCAGGATTTCCAAGAACATCGTACTAAGTGCCGGCAGTATTCTCAAGACACGATGGGTCCAGGGTGACTGCACTGTTGGCGTCCAGTGAATGTTGAATAATAATCATGAAGCTCATCTTTGGATAGAAGTAAATGAGACTTCCCAGTCATCATGGGGAGAGTAGAGTTCAAGAAGGCCTTCCGCATTTCTCTAAGGCTTTGTATTCAACAAACTCCACAATATGCCTCTATAGGCACTTTCCCCTTGTTTTGTTTTTGTCTCAGCAAATCCTATGATCCTTTCTTTTCTTTTCAATAGATTGATGTACCAAGAACTTCAGTATTTTCTCTCCCTCTCCAGTCCTCCCTAGAATGGAGGGGGGGGGGGACAACCATCATAATCTATTTTAAAGGTCTCTTAATATATCACCAAAAATGTCTGCGTTTTATTAGTCCCAAAGACAGTTTCAGTGTTAAGTTTACAGTATACAGATACAGTTCACAAAGCTATTAAGTTTCTGGAATGTTTTGTTCCTTTTCTATCAAAATGACAATTGATGTCAATAGAATTAACATTCATAGTGACATCAATGAATGAAGAAAAAAACTTACTTTAAGAGAAGGAAACAGCCTTCAAGAGCCAACAGAAGAGTTTCTTGAAATTGGTTGGGGGAACATTATGATGGACCTGAAAAAAAAATTCAGCAAAGTAGTATCATAAATAGGAAACTCTCCTTGTCTATTCTTTCTCAAAAAAAAAACAAACCCCTTTTAATTTGCTTTCAAGATTGACAGTTCTACATTAAACCAAGTTTTTAAATTGAAGATGGATAATATATTCAAAACTTTTAGGGGTTGGGAAAGCAAAAGATCGGTAGATAGAGAGAGAGACAGAAAGAGAAAGAGACAGAGACAAAAAGAGAGACAGAGACAGAGACAGACAGAAACAAAGAAAAAGAAACAGAGAGACAGAGAAAGAGAGAGAAATAGGTGGGTATATGGATGTAGGTGGTTGTGGGTGGATGTATGTACATATATTAGAAGCATAACTTTAAATTATCAATGCAATACATTAGATATGTATGTGTATATATATATATATATATACACTATTCAGAATCAAACATAGTTTGCAAAATTAGAAGTAAAAAAAAATAAGGTTTTTTCCCTCTCTGTCAGACAAAAATAATTTACAATCTTATCAGTCTTTTGTTTTTATGATATCATACATTGTAAGAGTCAAATATATGTTTAGAATCTGATGTTGCTTTGTGACCTTGAAGAAGTTACCTCTCTGAGCCTGTTTCTTCATTAGCAAGACAGAGATTAGACAATGATGTAAGATCCTTTCCAGTTTTAGTATTTTAGGATTTTCTAGTAAAAGTTCTGAATGCTTCCACTCATGAAGATTTGGAGGCTCCAGACACAGCAAAATATCCCACAGTTGTGAATATTCCCAAATACTGTTCCTCAGAAAGGAAGAAAATAAGGTGAAAACTTTATAAAAGGAAAGACGCTTATTTTCAGAATTGTAAAGTAACTTTGTGAAGTCAAATCACTGAAACCAAAAAAGAGATGTCAAGAGGCCAGGGAACCATATGATGTATAGGATGCAGATAAAACTTCTTTGAGTTGAAAAGTCAGGATATTGAAAACATTGTAGAGAATAAAAATGACTGTGAGGTGCCATATTAAACTTAGGATAATACCATACAGTTCTTTCTTGTGGAATAGATAGGTTATAACAAATCTACAAGGTGAACCCTTAAAATATCTCTTCTGTCCAAGGACTAGAATCATCATATTTGTTGACATTTTTTCTCCTGACTGGACTGGTTCCAAAGAAACTGAGTTAAGAAGCAGTAGATCTCATATTAAAAACTGTTCTATTCTGCCAAGCCCTTCATGATCACCTGTAGGATCCCATGTGACTTTCTAAATCTTTTACAAACTGTCCCCTTGTTAACTTTCCTGTCTTCTTATGTTATATACCTTCACATATACTAAGATCCATCCAGATTGGTTTGTTTGTTCCTCTCATGAAGAATTCCATACCCTTTGGCATCTCCCAAAGCTTTGTCTGGGCCTTCTTTTCTTCTCTCTGTACTATATCATTTGGTGATCTCATCAGCTCATGGATTCAAATAACATCTCTCTATAGATGATTCTCAGATTTAATAGCCCTAATCTCTCTCCTGACCTTAGGACTCAAATCTTCAACTGCCTTTTAGATGTATTGAATATGATGCTCCAGATACATCTTAAACTCAGTATTTCCCAAACTGAATTCATCATTTCCAAAAGAACACCCCTTATACTAACATGACCTGATGTGAAATGAAGTGAGCAGAACCAGAAGAGCACTGTGCATTATAACAACATTGCACAACGATCAACTATGATTGGCTTAAGTCTTCTTAGCAATACAATGATCCAAGACAATTTCAAAGACTCATAATGGAAAAGGCCCTCCGTAGCCAGAGAAAGAACTGATGAAATCTCAAGGCGGATCAAAGCATGCTATTGTCACTTTTTTGTAGTTGTTTTTTCCTTTTGCAAACTATAATTTTTTTTTTGCAAAATGTCTTAGGGGAAAGGAGGAGGGGAAAAATTTGGTACTCAAAATGTTAGTTTAAGAAATTAATTAAAAAATTAAGAAGTATTAAAAATATCTCTACTTTACTCACAATTTCCGTATTATTGTCAAGGGTACCACAGGCTTGAATATTGAGCATCATATCAATTCATCACTATCCTTTATACTGTACCCCATTTTATCAAGTTTTTTCAATGTTCCCTTCTCTCCTCTGACATCTTTAGTACCTTAGTACATGCTGTCAACACCTCACAACTGAACAAAAGCACAAATTGGTACTTGAACTCTCTACCTCAAGTCTCTCACCATTCTAATCCATTTTTCATAAACTATCAATGTAATCTTTCTAAAGTACAGATTTGATCACATCACCCCCTAGTCAATAAATTCAAGACATTCCTTATTAACTCCATAATAAATAATACATCTTCTATTTGGCTTTAAAAAATACTTCAGAATCTGGATTGTTCCTACCTTTCTTCCCTCCCTTACTACCCTCTTCCCAACATATTCTGTGACCCAGTGACTGACCTCCCTGCTAATCCTCAGAGATGTTATTCAACCTCTTGACTATGGACACTTTCACTGGCTGTCCCCTATGATGCAATGATGCATGTTCTCTCTCTCTCTCTCTCTCTCGTGTGTGTGTGTCTTTCTCTCCTATCTCTGTCTGTCTCTGTGTATCTCTATCTCTCTATCTCTTCTCTTCATCTCTCTATCTCTGTCCCTCTGTCTCTTTTTCTCTGTCTCTCTGTCTCTGTCTCTGTCTCTCTCTCTCTCTCTCTCTCTCTCTCTCTCTCTCTCTCTCTCTCTCTCTCATTTTCCTAGTTCATTTCAATTTCTAGCTAAAATCCCACCTGCAACAAACCTTGCAGTATGGATAGTATTTTTCTTCTGCATAATCTTTAGTTTCCCCTTTTTGTACAAAATTTTCTTGCATCTTGTCTTTCCCATATGTCATTGAGTTCCTTGGAGGAAGCAGCTATTTTTACCTTATTTTGCATTCTCAGTACTTTGCAAAATGCACAACACATAGTAGGAGCTTAGTAAATGTTCATTGTTGTGTCTCCCCTGCCTGCCTTCTCTCAAGACTCAACTCAAATCTCACCTCCTACAGGAGGCCTTTCCTGCTTCTTCTTGTTTCTAGATCCTTTCCCTCCAAGATCACATTCCATTTTTTCTACATATATCTTGCATATACCTAATGATTGGCATGTTGTCTCTCCCCATTATCATGTGAACTACCTTTCTTTGTATCCCCCAACACAGCCCAGAGCCACTATTGATTAATAAATATTTGATAGCTATTGACTCACTGACTTCTAAGCTACTTGTATCCAGTACCCACTCCTGGTCCACCCTTTTCTAAAGAAAGAAAATAGGAGTAAGCTCAGCTGGTAAACTTCTGAGACATAACTCTCAGTTAGATCTGTTCCTTACTCCCTGCTTCCATCTCTATATCTGATGCCAGATGGGTATAGATTTGGGAGCAGCATTCCCTATGATGCTGGGATAATGGCACCATTTCTAATGGACCACTGCCTAAATCCAAGTGTCTCCCTCTTATACCTTCAAACATGTCCCACAATATCATGGCCATGGCATATTCCTTAAAAATATCCCATAATACCTTATCCTTTCATTTTTTCATAACTATTTTCTACTACTATAATTTTCATGTGGATTTTCTATGTGCTAATAAATCTTAGGGGATTTTTTGATTATTTTATTCACTTGTATATTCTTATAAAAATAATAATGGAGTAGAAAAGACAGGAATAACTTAAAAGATGCTGACTTCTAAGTGAGGGGAAAAAACAGTGAAAATGTTTGTTAGGACCATGTTTGTTTGCTTGTTCAAGTATAAGAATTTGGATTGAATTAGATCAGATATAAACTATGCACTCCTTAACAGGTCTCACTACAACAGTGCTGCCTTTTGATTATACCTACCCCCTCCTCTACTTCCTACAGGTAAGCTGTGATAAGAAATTTTGGCTCACAGATCATCCAGTTGAGTGTAGCAAGGGAAAGATAATGAGACATGAAATGCTGCTGCTGCTGTGGAAACTACTTCTAGGGGTGGTGGCAAAATAACATGGCAAGGTAGGCTACACAAGAGTTGCCCTGACATAGTATTACTGGCACAGTAGAGCCATCTGGTAGGTTCTGATTTTACCCAGTTATTCCCACTAAACAGGACCTAAGTTCAAATGTTTCTGTCCTGCAATCTCTAAATTTCAGCACCCTGGGAAAAAGTCCCAGTTACTCTACCCTAGTTATATCCCTGCCTCTCCTATAGACACTTTTTCTTGTGGCATTTGTCCATGTAAATGTTTAATGCTACCAAAGACTTTCTAAAGATTAGACTTGAGCCCTACAGAAATGTCTGATTATCCTGCTCAAAAGATTTACCTAAGTATATTCAATTCATACTAATAGTCCATGAGTCCATGGCCTATATTTTTCTATGGCATGATGATTTATACTACCTAAAGCTGCTTCCCCTTTCTAGTGGTTATCCATCTGTGGCTGTCTATGTCTGTAAGTCTGTGTGTCTATTGATCCTAATTTTTGTCTTCTACTAATCTAGTCTCTCCTAAAACACAGTCAAGGAAGAAGGGAGAAAGGGAAGATTGAAGACAGGGGTTGAAATTTAGAACTTCTTTGGGACTCTCACCCCTCCCTTTTGTATCTTCTCAAAAAGAGTCAAAGGTCGAACTCCATAAGGTACTGTCATCCTCTTTCATTTGACTGGTCCATTTGAAGTGTTTCACTAAAGGATGAGCAGAACTTTTTTTTTATAAATAGCCAAAGAAGTGCAACTTCATCCTTTTCAGCCAATGAGAGGATGATTCCTGAAGAGCCTCATCTGCCTCTATTCCAAGATTAAAGTATTTTAATATTCTTCACCTGATTAAGGGCTCGTTCACACCTAGTTCAAACTTTATCAATTGATTCAGTTGAACTCTGGGCCTTCTATGAGAATATTAATTGAGATGGAGTAAGAAACATTATCCTTTAATAAATATGGAGAAAATGAAGATGAGAGAGGGCATGAGGTAGTAAGGGGATACCATTAAATGTATGAGAAGAGAGACTAGTCTTGGTAAGAAAAGTCACCATATTTTCTGATCCTGGAAAATAACATAGATAGTATAGGGTAGTAAAAATAAGTAATTCTAAGATAGATGTCTTCAATTTTCTCAGTAAAATAGAAGTCAGTGTCATCTGTTGAGCTAAAATGGGTTTAAAGGCTTGCTTAGAAAGGCTCGCTTAGAAACTAAAAAGCTTGGGGGCTGCTAGGTGGTGCAGTGGATAGAGTACCAACCCTGGAGTCAGGAGGACCTGAGTTCAAATCTAACCTCAGACATTTAATGATTGGCTAGCTGTGTGACCTTGGTCAAGTCATTTAACCCCATTGCCTTAAATAAATATAAATTTAAAAAAAGAAATCAAAAAGCTGAGTCCAAATCTTGCCTCAGAAAACAGGTATTTGATTCTAGGCAAATCATTTAATCTTTTTGAATATGCTTCCTCCTCTATGAAATGATTGGGTTGAACTCAGTGGTCTCTAAGTCTCTATGATCCAATAAAAGAAAGATAATCAGAAGTAAATGAAATGATTGCCATGTGATAGTGGAGCCTTATCTAAGTTAGATAACATGAACTTACAGTAGGTCTAATCAAGATTCAGGGGACTACTTTCTTCTAACCCATTATACTTCATACTTGAATTTTTTCTGGGTATTTGTCCACTCATAAATTTGATATTGAGTCACTAGATGTCTGGACATCAACTTTGACTTGTTTACAAAAGGCTGCCATTGTTTAGAGAGAGTTTCATCATTGATGTCCCCATCCTTTTTCTGTATCTCTCATTTTACATCTATTTAAGATAGCTAGGTGTTTCAGTGGACAGAGGGCAGAATTTAGAGCCAGGTTATGAGATGGAAGAGAAAGGTGTCGTTATATCTGATCTCCTTAGCCCTGATTTTAGTTAATAATAATGAAATTATATAAGACCTAGAAGTAGAGAAGCCTCAGTGTACATGCATAAAAATGGGCATGGTCCTCCCAAACAGCCAAGAAGCCTTAAAGTGATGCACCATCCAGATCTCTGCACAGCACCATGGAACAGTAATTAGAAAGTGTCTTTGTAATCTTTTTCCTTATTTAAAAAAAAAGTCAGAGTGCAAGCACAGTTTCATTCAGTTCTCAATTCAAAGCTTTGATTTTTGCCTTATTGATTTTGGCAGTGAGGCCTTTATTTTGCCTTATTGATTTTTGACCTTTTAAAAAGAATGTTTATAATGTCTTAGACGACTTGTAATGGCTGCACAAAAACCTCTGACAATTGGTAAAGTGGTCTGTGAAATATGTTGTCAGACCTTCTGATAGAACCATATCGCCTTTATATTAACCAGGCTTCAAGTATGTTCTTCCCAACCTCTATTTAATTTTATCCTTTCCCAGCAGATGTATTACTATGGATAACCTTTCTATAAAATCAACTTTTAAAGCATTAAAAACACTTTTTTTAGCAGCAGGTAACACTGTTGTCCTCATTCTCCATTCTCCTTAATTTTTGGATATAAACAAAAAGAATATTTTATCAATAATTTTTTATCTTGCCTTTTTGTTTTCCCTTTCCTGATCCTCTCACCAGAAAAAAGTGTGTGACATTTCTTTATTTTCCTCATCAGTCACCCGACCCTGGTATCATTGTCATAACAATAACAATGAGCAAAACATTTTAGAAATATTATTTTACTTGATCATCGCCAGATGTTTGAAGATACTATTAGTAGTAGATTGCCCCCATTTTACATATAAGGAAATTGAGGCAGATGGAACTTAAATGACTTGCCCAGAATCACACAACCAGCATGGGTCTGATTCAGAATTCAGGTTCAGGGTCTTCTTGGCTTCTGCTCTACCATCGTGATGGGATCCAGTCCTCATTTGCAGCTCACACTCCTTTGAGAGATAATATGGTATGCTTTTTTGTAAGTGACATTGGATTTGGAGTCAGGACTTGAATCCACCGCTGACTATCTCTGTGACCACCATTAAAGCATTCTCCTCTCTGACTCTCATTTTTCTGATCAATAAACTGAAGGGGTTATCCAGGAGATCTCTAAAGTATCTTTGGACTCTACGGACTCAGACTGAGACAGGTAGTGCAATGACAGGCTCATAGAAGGCTCTCAGCTAGTTCAACTCTTTCTACTATTCAATGTACAAAAGATCATTCATTTTCTTTTTGAAGACTTCTAGGACCTAAGGTATCTTTTTTTATTACTTAAATAGAATTGATCTATCTCCTTAAAATGTCCACACCTTTGCTCTCTGGACCTGGATCAAACATTTCCATTTGACAACCCTTCAAATACTTGAAGATGCCTCTTATGTCTGTCACCATATATCTTCAAGGTGAAACATGCTTCTGTCCTTCAACCAAATGTCGTGAGATATGATTGCAAGGCCCTCTGTCACTGTTCATTTCCTCTCTTCTGAATGCCTTCCAATTTATCAATATCTTTCCTAAAAGATGGCACCCAGAACTGAACCAATATTTGAACTAGGATTTTATTAAGGTAGTGTGCCTCAGAACTAGATATCTCCAATCCCAGATACTGATTCCCTAAATTGCAACCTTAGGTCACATTAACCTTTTTAGATACTCTGTCACACTGTTTATTCATTTGCTTTGAATTTCTAGTCCACTAAACCTACCAAGTTAACTGTTGTTTAATTATGATGAACATTTTCTCATTAAAAAAATTACAAGAAAAATCTAAGCTTAATATACAAATATTGAATAACGCACATTTGCATCAACTGAATCACTAGTAAACACAAATAATTAATTCATAATACTGTATGTTCCTTACACTTGTATTTTTAGAGCAATACAAAAGAAAGACAAATCAGCTCCTTGGAGATGGCTTGAAAAGAGTTGTAGAAATAGAAAAAAAGCACTTTTTAAAAATCCAGATCCAGCACCGTTGGTTCAACTCAATACTGAAATAACTTATCTCCTAAAAACTAATTCCTTCTGGTGAGCATTCTTTTTCTTTTTTTCTTTTTTTTGACAAGGCAATGGAGTTAAGTGACTTTCCCTAGGTCACACAGGTAAATATTAAGTATCTGAGGCTGGATTTGAACTCAGATCCTCCTGACTCCAAGGCTGGTGCTCTATCCTCAGCACCACCTAGTTGCCAAGGAATTCTTTCCTAACTCAGTTTTCCTAATACTGTTTTCACTTGGTTCTCCTATCTGCCTGAATATTTCTTCTCTGCCACTTTGATGGAAGCCTCTGAGTTATGCCCTAACCCTAACAGACCACGGTTCTGTCCTGGGTTCTTTCATCTTCTCTCTCTCTCTTGGTGATTTTATTGGGTCTCATGGATTTAATTAAAACCTTTGTGCAGAAGTCTCCCAAACCCATGTATCCAACCTGAATCTCTTTCCTACATGCCAGATGGTTCACATCACCAACTACATTCTCAAATGGGCATTACCTTAAGCATCTCAAACTCAACATGTCCAAAATGGAATCTATCAACTCTCCTCCCTAAACCCTCCCCATCTCTTCCATAGGTCAAGAATCCTCTTCGCCTACCAAAGAATCTTTCTCCCTCTGTCCAAAAATAGAGTCAGGTCCTCTGGATCTGGACTGATATTATTTACTCTGGATTCAACTTTAAGTATATAGCTCAGTCCAGGATAATCAAAATAAGGATAATCAAAATAAACACAGCCTCACAACATGAAAAATCAGTCTCTTTGGAGATCCCATCATAATAACAATATCTAAGCATTGATAGTGTGGTTAAAGTTTGGAAAATACTTAAGATATTAATTATGGAGAGAATTGGTATGTTCTTTGGCTTTCATTAACCAGATGTCAAAATGAAGATATAACTAACCTAGAGGCTTCATTTTCCATAATTGTAAGGATCCAATGGAAATTCTGACCACCACTGCCATCATAAAAATTAATAACAAATTTTTAGGGCAGCTAGGTGGCACAGTGGCTAGAGCACCAGCCCTGGAGTCAGGAGGACCTGAGTTCAAACCCAACCTCAGACACTTAATTAATTAATGGTGTGACCCTGGGCAAGTCACTTAACCCCATTGCCTTGCCAAAAAGAAAAAATGTAGTTTATCTCCCTGATATAGTTTTGCCTGAAGCTAAGTGGCACAGTGCTGGGTCTGGAGTCAAGAAGACTTGAGTTTAAAACTAGTCTCAAACATTTGCTAACTATATGACCCTGGAAAAGCCAGATAAACTCAAATTGCCTCAGTTTCCTCAGATGTAAAATAGTGATGGTGATAATAAAAGTATTTATTTTGAAAAATGAGATGGCATAATAAGAACTATATAAACATTAGCTAGTAGTGGTAGTGAGCAGTAGTATTAATAGTAGTAATAGTAGTAGGGGTGTGGTAATGGTAGAGGTGGTGGTAGTGGTAGTGGTAATGATAGTGGTGGTGATTGGTAGTGGTAGTGGTAGTGGTAGTGGTAGTGGTAGTGGTAGTGGTAGTGGTAGTGGTAGTGGTAGTGGTAATGATAGTGGTAGTGGTAGACAGGTAGTGCTAGTGCTAGTGGCAATAGTAGTGATAGTAGCAGTGATGCTGGTGGTAGTAGTATTTGTTGTTGGATTGCTATATGGTTGTAGCAGTAGTAGTAGTAATAGTAGTATTGCTGTGGCAATAGTAATATTTCATTAGTATAGAGCAGTGTTGTCAAACAGATAGAAACAGAACAATAAACCATACATAAGGATTCCTGTCATCATATATTGATTTAGAAAAGCACAAATTAATATCTATTTTCTATTATAATTGCAGTTTGTTAACTATTTCTCAATTATATTTAAACCTTTGTTGTCCAGGTAACTCCTGTGAAGAAAACTCTAACCATGTATATAAGCATTTTAATGCAACTTTATAGGCATAAACTGTTATCTGCAATGCTAGAGGATGAAATGTGTTGTTTTCTTCCATCACACAGTCAATTTTGTTAGAGATAAGACTTGACCCCAATCTTTCTTTTTCAGATCAACTCTATTTGCCCTCCAGTGCTGTATATAAATGATTACATAACCCTAATCAATAATTAATAAATAATAATAAACAATAATAGGCAGCATTTATATAGCACTTACAATGTCCAGGCACTGTGCTAAGTACATTATAGTTATTTTCTCATTTGAGAAATATGCAATATATGAAATAACAAAATATGCTATTGTTTGCCCATTTTATATATAAGGAAAATAGAAGGTAAAAGCCTTATCCAAGGTTATGCAGAGAGTAACTGCCAGAGGCCATATTTGAACTTAGGCTGTTCTATCCTATATTAGATACTTAATGAAGGAGTTGAATTGAATTGGATCCAGATCCAGTACTTCCTGTCCACTGTGATACCTTGTTGCCATTATATAGACAAATTTGTGATATGAATAACATTAGTCAATTATAAGTTTCCAGAAGGCAAAAATCTCCCTGAAAAGTCTGTTAAACTTCAAGTCAGTCTGTCTGGAATAATCCTGGAAAGACATATATTCATATCCACTCTGGATTCAACTTTAAGTATCTAGTTCAGTCCAGGATAACCAAAATAAACATAGCTTCACAACATGAAAAATCAGTCTCTTTGGAGAGCCCTTCATTATAACAATATCTTAGCACTGATGTTATGTTTCAAAGTTTGCAAAGTACTTTAGATATTAATTGAGATATTATTTCATGTGACCCTCACAACCATTCTATAATGTAGGAGCTATTATTATTCCATGAGTTGAAGTGACTTGTCCAGAGTTCACCCAGCTAGTAAATGTCTGAAACAGGATTTAAACTCACTTTAAGGTCAGCACTCAATTCATTATGCCATCTAGATACCCAAAATAAGGACTAATATGGCCCAATGGAAATGGATGGAAGAGTCACCACTTTAGCCTCCTATAGAGCCAGCCTAGTTGAAATTACATCAAGATGATGATGGAAAAAATAAACCATGACGGCTATTGGAGCACCAAAGGTTCCTTCTACTTGTACATAGGCACCATATTGAAATCTCTAAGGCTGTATGAGGTCAGAAGAATTAGTGACTTTTTTAACCAGCAAAGACAATAACAGTTAGTCATAGGAAAGCCTGTTGTAGAAGGAAAATGACAAGTTCCTCTAATTTGGTGTCATCTACAAATTAAAATCAAGAGGCTAATAATCCAACGGGCATAAAAAGGATCTAGGCTGTTCCTCCAAAAGTCAGTTGTGTCTGAGTCCTTTGGTTAATGGGCATAACAATAGAACTCTCTCAAAATAGAGTCAGGTGCTTCAGAAGAACTCACTGTAGGTCTTCAAGCAAAGATGGAGAAACCCTTAGATTTTCTATCCTTGAGACTCTTTGTCATATGGGTTCCACTGGACAGACGATGAGGTCCTTTCTAATTCTGAGATTTTGTTAATCTATGGAATCCTATCTCTTGAGAAATGCAGGGGGCAAATGGTCTCATCTCATCACATTTAATAATTTGCATGAAAAAGCTCAACATGAAATAAACCAGCTACTCAAAAAAAAGGTTCTGATTAGCATTATCCATGAAACAAGTGAATGACTTTGAACTTGGAAATATCAATATGACAGATAAGAAATGAAAAGATGTGTGAAAGACAATGCATAGAATCTGAGTCATGAATTAAGAACAAAGGAAAAATGCTGCTTAGATTGAGGAGATGTATTTGGAAGACATGGACAGCAGATGTAAGCAATGTATCATTTAACATTCTTTCACAGCTTCAGAGGAAAAGAGGAAGGGATATAAAAGGACTGATGCATCACATGACTGAATCATCCCAAATTCACCAATGTTTGAGCATAGAAAATTCATGTAGCACTCTGGAATGAGGAAAAAAGCAATCTAAATAGAAAACTTTAGTTTGGAGGATTGAATAAGTGAGAGGAGACAATAAGACAAGACATGAAAGGTCATTGTAAATCAGATCTGGAACTTCCCTATGCTTCAACTGTTAGGTTACAGCACACATTTCATTTAACCAATCTTTAATGCCACTCTAAAGATTATGCATGAGTTCTTTATAATGATGCAATATTAAAAACTCTTCCAACTTAAGAAAATTTATATATTCCTAGGATCTAGTACATATTCTGTTAGTCATTTAATACATGATGGTGATGATGATGATGATGATGATGATGAACTATTCTAATATCCTAAAGTACTTCAGCTGCCCATCTTCTTTGTCCTATTACAGTGTAAAATATACTTCCTTGGGCTTGAGTTGCATCTCCCCTGGTAAAGTGTAAGTTCCTTGTGAACTGTGCTACTTCTCTCTGGATCCCTAACACCAAGCACAATGTCTTATACATAATAGTTGTTATTATCTAATTAAATAAAAGAATTGTCATCCAGCTTGGATAAATTGTATAACCCAATAAAAGGACAAACTGTTCTAGGAAATTAGGGTATAACCCTTAGCATTAAAGGTTCATAAAATCACAGGTGGCAAGGACCTGAGAGTCTGTCATGTCAAATCCTTTCATTTTACAGATGAACAAATTGAAATTCAAAAGAGGTAAATGATTTGCCCAAAATCACAAGTAGTAGAATCAGAAGTCATACCTAAGATCTCTGACTCCAAGGATTTTTGGATAATTTACAGATTTCAACTATCTTTCCCTTATTGTATACAGATTTTTAAAACTAGTTTACAGAACCCTAGCCCCATTTCACCAAGACTGTGGTTCAAAAATTAAAGGACGCACCTGCATTTGAATTCTAGAGGCTGCACTGTCCAACCCCTTCCCTTCTCACTCCCTCCTTTACTCAAACTTACAGTTCTTCAGTATATCAAAGACACAATATAGTCACCATCTTCTATACATGCCCTTTCCTAGTCCTGAGAAGAACCAGAAAAACATTGTACACTCTAACAGCAACATGGAGGTGATGATCAGCCTTGATGGACTCGCTCATTCCATCAGTGCAACAATGAGGGACAATTTGGGGTTGTCTGAGATGGAGAATACCATCTGTATCCAGAAAAAGAACTATGGAGTTTGAACAAAGACCAAGGACTATTACCTTTATATCCCCACTATCCATTTTCTAGTACCCTGATGCAAAATGATTATGTATTTCACTACTTTGCATAAATTTGTAATTATTAATTTTATATTTATGCTGTATCTATTTTAATATGCACTTATTATCTTCCCTTCTATTAGAATGTAAGCTCCTTAGGGCAGTAATCATTTCATTTTTTGGTACTTGTATGCCCAGAGCCTAGCATATTAATAAATGCTTGTTATCGCTTTGCCTCTGAGACTTTTGCTTTAAATCCTAAAGCTTTAGCCAAGTGATTTTTTTTCTTAGAAAGATTTTATTTATTTTTGAGTTTTACAATTTCCTCCCCCCATTCTTGCTTCCCTTCCCCCCCACAGGAGGCATTCTGTTAGTCTTTACATTGTTTCTATGTTATACATTGATCTCAGTTGAATGTGATGACAGAGAAATCATACAAATGATTTATTTTTATTGACAGACCCTGATATAACTATTCTGCAAACTTTCCCATCAGGTCACATAATCCTTATGCAAAATATTTGGCTCTCTCACCTGGACTGAGTTGGTTGTTTAGAGAGGTAGACTGCATCCACTATTAGACCTAATGAATATCTCCACACAGCATACTGGTGGCGATCCTTAGTGAAGCTCCTACTAGCAATGGAGTCCAGAAAATAGCTCAATGTTCACCAGATCCCTGAAAATGACCAGATTACTAAGGCTGTAACATAATTTTGCTTATTCCATTTCCACTGTTGGCTTCCCTCATTTTAATTAGGCAAAAGTAATGAACACTTTGTGCCACAGAAATTCTTTGAAAATGTCCTTGAACCACTCCCCAATTGACAAAGGGTCAAAGGATATGCAAAGGCAATTTACAGATGAGGAGATCAAAGCAATCTGTAATCATATGAAAAATTGCTCTAAATCATTACTTATTAGAGAAATGCAAATTAAAGCATCTCTGAGGTACCACCTCACACCTCTCAGACTGGACAATATGACAGAAAGGATAATGATCATTGTTGGAGAGATTGTGGGAAATCTGGGACACTATTACATTGTTGGTGGAGCTGTGAACTCGCCCAACCTTTCTGGAGAGAAGTCTGGAACTATGATCAAAGGGCAACAAAAATGTGCATACCCTTTGATCCAGCAATACCACAACTGGATCTATATCCTGAAGAGATGATTGAAAAGGATAAAAACATCAGTTGTACAAAAATATTCATAGCAGCCCTGTTTGTGGTGGCAAAGAATTGGAAATCAAGTAAATGTCCTTCAGTTGGGGAATGGCTTAGCAAACTGTGTTATATGTATGTCATGGAACACCACTGTTCTATTAGAAACCAGGAGGGATGGGAATTCAGGGAAGCCTGGAGGGATTTGCATGAACTGATGCTGAGTGAGATGAGCAGAACCAGAGAAATACTGTACACCCTAACAGCAACATGGGGTTGATGATCAGCCTTGATGGACTTGCTGATTCCATCAGTGCAACAATCAGGGACAATTTGGGGCTGTCTGAAATGGAGAATACCATCTGTATCCAGAGAAAGGACTGTGAAGTTTGAACAAAGGCCAAAGACCATTACCTTTAATTTAGGAAAAAATCTGATATTTTATTGTCTGATCTTGCTATCTCTTATACTTTATGTTTCTTTTAAGGATGTGATTTCTCTCTCATCACATTCAATTTGGATCAATGTATACCATGGAAACAATGTAAAGACTGGCAAATTGCCTCCTGTGGGGGATGAGGGAAGATTAGGAGGAAAATTGTAAAACTCAAAATAAACAAAATCTTTAAAAAAATAGAAAATGTCTTTGACAATAGTATCATTCCTTAGCAAAGTAGGGTATGTTGATTGTGTGTAGTCCAAATCCAGTCAGCTTCCTCTAGAAATGAGGTATAAGTGGGACTTATCTCCTATTATGTATTCAGTGCCAGTTCACCATTACCTGTAATAATACTGAGGCAATCCCTGGAGCCTTCCACAGTAAAAATCATCCAACAAAAATCAGAATGTTGAGGCTAAAAGAAATGAGACCTAAATCTCCTTATTCCCACATAATCTTTAATACTATTTGTGGCTTGTGTTATTAAAATGAGGCACGAGCAATGATAATAGTCTCAGAATTTTTGTTTCTGGGAGCCCCCAGGTTAAATATCATCCTTCCTAACTTCTAAGCAAACACAGGCCATTCAGTTCAAAGTTTCAGGACAATTTACAGAGAGATAAACAAAGGCTTTGAGCAAAGGATTTTCTTTTTATTTCCACTATTCCTTCTTTTTGTCTTTCACACTGGAGTTTATTGAAGGTCCACAAAATTTGCAATGATTTAAAATTGGTCATCTCTCTATTATGTCATTGAAATATTTATTACCATTCAATTTTGCTCTGCAGTCTATGGAGTTTTCAATAATAAAATATTATTCTGATGTCTGTCAAGAGATGCCATGAACTTGAATGCTGTTAAGTCCTTGGGTTTTTTTGTTTGTTTTTTACTTTGTATTGCCCTGACTGCTAGCTCAAAGTCAATTGTGACAACTGAAAGCATCCTAGGTTTCAAATGATAATATTAAAATTTAACTAAACTGTCAAAATGAATATTGGGTTACACTATACTAAAGCAATAGTGGGATTTTCAATCAAGGATCGCAATTCACTTGCCTTTGGTCATGCCCTGTCGAAGGATGGAAACTTGAAGATTTTAACTAAACTTTTGAGTAAGTTTAATAAAATGTCAGAATAGAAATCCTTTGTCTGTTTGTTTGTTTGTTGTTATTTTATGAGAAGCAGTTTAATACTCTGAATGGAAAGTCAGAGTTGAAGGGAAAAAGAACAGAGTTCAAATACTGACTTACTAGAAGGGCGATAGTGGGCAAGTTATTTAACCTTTCTCACTCTCACTTTCCTCATTTATTAAATGGGAATATTAATAACACAAGGTTGTTATGAAAATCAAGGAAATCATATGAAAAGTGTTTTATAAATCGCAAAGCACTATATTAATGCTAATTATTGTTCTATGGATTATTCCACAAATGGAAGATATAACTACTTCTTGTAGTTGACTAAAATTAGTATAATATTTCTTTTATAGACTCACTAATTGATGAAGGAAAACCTTATATTAATAAAGAGGAAAACTGCTGAGTTAATCACCTTTGTGCCCTAATTTCCCAATTAAGGTACTTGGCCATAACAAGTTACTTCTGTAAAGACTCCTGATTTTTTGTAAGTCACTCCAGATTTCCTTCTGGGGGAGAAAGCGTTCAGTAGGCAACTCTGCTCACTCTTTTGAAGGAAATAAAGTTAATTTTATGTCCCTCATAACTCTGGGGTTATTGTCTCATGAATTCTTCAATAGGCTCAACACTAAGTTCATCACTAATAATATCCTCAGTATTACTGTTGCTACTGTTTTGTTTTATTTCTGGTTTCTGTTTTGTTTTTGGTGTGTGTGTGTGTGTTGGCAAGGCAATAGGGTTCAGTGACTTCCCCAAGATCACACAGCTAGTAAGTATCAAATGTCTGAGGTTCTATTAGAACTAAGGCACTCCTGACTCCAGGGCTGTTGCTCTATCCACTGTGACCTTGGCTGTCCCATTATTATTATTAGTAGCTACTACTACCGCTGCTATTACTACTACTACTACTACTACTACTACTACTACCACCAATAATAATCATCATCATCACAATAATATTACACTACCATTCTTTCCTGATACCAGTTCATTTGGTTTCATAATTCGAACTTTTCCCTAGTTCCACTTGTCCAAATTCCTATGTGAACTTCAACACTCAGCTCAGGATCAAACTTATCAACAAACCTTCCCCAAACAGGAAAAATTCTCCCTCCTTTGAACTCTCATGAACTTGGTTTAAACTTCTCTTATGACAATTATCACATTCTATTTTGTCTTAGTGTTATTTGCAGTACAAGTTTGTTCTGTCCTGCTAAATTGTGAACTTGATTGGGATAAGGATCCTGTCTAATTCTTTATTGTATATCCCATGATCTGTGAGGCATTTGAGAGTAGAACATTTTGAATCTAGAACATTTGAGTCTAGAATCAAAAGACAGGTTCAAATCTTGACTCTACCTGAGTAACTTAGACAAAGTCACGTAAGCGCCTTTGAATTCAACTTCCTCACATGTAAAATGGACTAAATTGGACTAAACAATCTTTTCCATATAATCATTCTATGTAATGGATAAGGATGAACAAAATCAGACTAAGAAGAATGACTCCAGTGCATCAGATTATATCTGATCCTAATATGCTGTTTGGGGGGTTCTTACACATCAAGTTTTATGTTAATTTATATATCTCATAATGCTATGATGTTATGTGAAAAAACATCAAGGATCTTGAACTGGGATTAATCTTTGCAATCACCACTCTATCTCCCTTATTTTATAGATGAGAAAATGGACTTCAGAAATCAAGGTTTGCCCACGGTCCCACAACCAGGGTTCAAACCCATCTCTCTGGCTACAAATCTAATACTTATTCCATTCTATCAGACTGGTTTTCTTATAGAAGAATCAAAGAAGTCAACAGCAAGGATGGGATAAAAATAAGGGGTCTCATTATTTTCCATTTACCTTTGAGTTTTAGGATCTCTAATCAGCATTTGCTTTTGTTGCTGTTTCATTTTTCAATCATGTCTGACTCCATTTGGGCTTTTCTTGGTTAAAATACTGGAGTGGTTTATTATTTCTTTCTCCAACTCATTTTATAGATGAGGAAACTGAAACAAGAAGGGTTATGGATTTGCCCAGGGTTATACAGACAGTAAGGTCAGATTTGAACTCAGGGAGATGAGCCTTCCTGATTCCAGGTTCAGCACTCTATCTAATGCATTACATAGCTGCCTCTTTCAATCATTATTACACTCCAACAAAATAAATAGCCAAATAAATAAATTCACCAATGTTCTGTATCAATAGTGAAGAAAGGAATAGCCTAATCAGAAAGATTATGGCTTAAAGCATTAGATTCTCAGTTCTTAAGATCTTTTATAGTCTTTGTATTTAGTTACAAGGCATATTGATATAGTATAATTTAAATCACTTCTTTTACTTTGCATCCCTTCCTTCTACAAAATATAAAGTTAGTTTAAATTAAAAAGTAAAGTATGACCAAAAGGAAACAAAATTTCCACCTTCCTATGATGGTCCTGTCAATCAACACCATTATTTTCACTCCTACACAATTCAAACTTTGCATAAGAAATTCCAACTAAGACCAATTCCCATTCTGTAAGTCTAGCTACTACATCATATAGTTTTGGACTTAGGAGTCCAGAAAGATTTGAGTTCAGATATCTATAACCTGTGTGACCTGGACAAGTCATTCAACCTCTATCAGTCTGCTTCATTTGTAAAATTGATGTAATAATAGTCCCTATCTCCCAGAGTTATTTTAAGAATCACATGAGATAACATATGGAAAATATTTTGGAAACCTTGAAAATCTCTAGAAATGCCAAGTACATGGGGTATGCTGGCAAAGTTTAATGACTGGCTCTCCAAAAAATTTAAAAGCATTCAGGACACCTTTTTCAATTTAACCTTTCTTCCATCACTTTCTTTATTTCTTGATGATCAACAAAAGAATAATTCAAGCCCTGATTTGAATTCTTTGCCAATTTCCAAAATGTAAATACTCAGTTGAAAATTTTAGCAATTGGTTCCAGAGAGCACATTTGAGCTGGCTACAACACACTTCTGAAATCTCCCTAATCCACACCTCTTTCTAATTTCCTGCTGCTCCTGGATAATACTACTTTCAACCCACACCTCCTTCCAAATACTTCCTTAATATAATATCTTGTTGCAACAAATGAGTGTTTTTACCTTCCTTTTTGTTAGGATACCAAAGGAATGAAAAGGGGAATGATGCCAAGAGAAATGTAGATTGCAATGAGAAGCCAGGCTGAGACACAGCATAGGCTGGGGATTGACATGCAAGTTTTTGGAGGACCTTGGCTCATGGAGACAACTCATGTTCTTTTGGAAACATTAGACAGATTTTCAAGTAATGAATGGGAGCAGAAGATGTTCAAGAATACAAATGTCATAATGGAATATCCCCTCACCAGATAAGCATAGTCTTTTTTAGGAATACCTTAAATAACCATGGAAAGTTGGTGTTTCCTTGGGAAAAGATGAAACACATTTCCCAGGCTAGTATTGGAACTTTAGGGTTTTAATATTGTGTCTTTTGAGATAATTTGATATAACAAATGTCTGTGTATTCTTTTGTGTTGCTAGTTGAAAAGTTAAGAATCGGGGTGGCTAGGTGGCGCAGTGGAAAAAGCACTGCCCCTGGAGTCAGGAGTACCTCGGTTCAAATCCGGTCTCAGACACATAATAATTACCTAGCTGTGTGGCCTTGGGCAAGCCATTTTAACCCCATTTGCCTTGCAAAAAAACTAAAAAGAGGTAAGAATCTTAATGGGAATGGAAGAGTGAAGCATTTTTTATAAAGTCATGAAATATTATATGAGTATTTCTATATGTTTAGTTACTAAACTATCCAAAATTTAAAAAAAAAAACAGGCAAGCACTAGGAGTTCCAGAAGCTCAGGGAAGCCAGAATTTTCAAATGATCAAAGAACTTGTTCTGAAAGTCATAGAGATAGAGAAGGGCATCTGCCATCTACAAAGAGAGAGAAGAGACTCAACTCTTCATGAATATGTTCCAAATGAACTAATGGAAGTTTGTCATCACAGAGCCTTACGGAGAAACTGTATCCTGAGTAGCCTTACCACTTATGATTTACCCATCCCTCTGACTTTCCATTTCCTGATCCCATGGAGAAAGAGATGTTTCTACAATGAAGAAAACTAGTTTTTTACCAAGTATATCCCTACCCTCTTTTAGTCTCCATGCCAGAATCACAGAATCTCAAATTTGGAAAGGACCTTAAAAGACCTCTAGTTAAGTTCATAATTCATTACCATTTCTTTATAATAAAAGAAGAAAAGGGTCTTTATTTAAAGACCTCTAGGGAAGAAGAATCCACCCTCTCTCAATATAGGCTATTCCAAGCTAGTATAAGCCTATAATTATTTTTCCCTCTTATCTCAAGCCCAAATTCACCTCCTCATAACTTTCACCCATTGTTCCTAGTTCTGTTCTCTGGAGCCAAGAAGAACAAGACTAAACTATCAGACACATGATAGTTCTTCAAATGCTAAAAACTAAAATCATGTTTCCATTAAGTCTTACATTTTCCAGGTGAAACATACCTTATAATTTCCATCAAACTTGATATGGAATGGTCTCCACCCTTCTACCTCCATCAAACTGCATGAACTTCAATGTTGCCTGTTTCCTTCCTCAATTATAGTGTCTAGAATTGACCTTGATACTCCCAAAAGTTATATGATCAGGACAGATTACAATTATCAGTTTCTATTTTCTGGATACAATTCCTGTTTCCTTTCTCCTCTTCTCTTGTGAACAGTGGGAAAAGAATAAATAATAGCTAGTTGTGATTCTACCTAATAGTTACATTAGCCTACCTCCTGTTTCTTCCTACATGATACATCCTCTCTGATCTTGTTTTATTTTTTATTATCTGTCTGCTATTGTCCATAATGATTTTCTCCTTTCCTCTCTCTTTTGTGACTCCTTACTTTTTCCAAGACAGATCAATTGTCATTTTCTGCCACAAGCCATTTCCCTTTGCTCCCAGTTATTGGAGTCTTTCTTTTAAAAATGTTCACCAATCTACTTTGCATATATCATGTATATACCTATTAATATGCATCAACCCCCCAAAGCTAATTCCCCAATCCTAAACACATCTAGAATATCTAGTTCCTAGAGTATAACTCCTTGTTCCCCCATGGTCCTAGTGAAAAATCTGTGAGGTTATAGCTTCTGGTATTGACCACAACTGGTATAGTCTCAATTGATTATCTGTCAGTAGCCTCATTATCTTTTTACCAAAGGTATTTACTGAGCAAATAGAATGACAACTTTAGTTACAAAGTCACTTACCCTATTCCATACCATGCTTTCCCCTAATATACACAAGTTCTTTAGGGAATAGGCTAAAATTTAAAATGCGAAGGTATGAAGAAACATCTATAGAGAAGATGGAACTATGAGAAGTCTCATTCCCTAAAGCTGTCACTGTCCATGAATAACATTTTTCCAAATCTGTCTGTCATTGACCATCACTGCTCTAGTAGTCTTCAGACAATGATGGGACCTCTGATGGCTCCATTGGACTTCTTGAATTTATAGTCTCTTGTGGGGAGGAAGGAAGCCTACTCCATCTTCCCTCGAGTTTTTTACTTTCTAGAACTCCTTCACCACTAAATTGGCTTATTACCATAACTATTGATTCTCAAATGGCTTGTTACTTTTATGCTTAAACCTGGATATGGCCTTTCCTTTTGGTCAACTCAAGATATTTCCTGTATATCATCTTTTGTCCTTATCTTGTGATCAAAACCTTTTGTTCCTCTCAAATTAATTCATGACTTGTTCTCACCTAATTTATATTTCTAGTACTATGATGGATCCCCTAGAACTAGGTTTTCCTGTAATTGCATATATACATATATATATATATATATATATATATATATATATATATATATATATATGCTACCTCCTTCATTAGAAAGCAAGCTGCTTAAAGGCAGATAATGCTTTTTCCTTTTTCTTTATACCCCTAGCTAGAATTTTGTTCACACCTGATATTTTGTAAGAGCTTAAGGAATACTTCTTGATTGTTTGATTGGTTATCTGGTATCACACAATTAATAGGCATTAGGGGCCTGATAAGAATGCAAGGTGGTACAGTTGTCACCCACGAAAACTGAACAGTCAATGAATATTTATTCATTGAAAACTTATTAGGGAATCAGATAGCAGAATGGATTAAAACCCAGAATGCTACAATATGGTGTTTACAAGAAAAACATTTGAAGCAGAGAGATACACACACACAGGATAAAGATAAAAGACTGGAGCAGAATATTTTATGCTTCAGTGGAAGTAAAAAAAATCAGGGATAGTGATCATGATCTCAGAAAAAGCAAAAGTCAAAAATAGATCCCATTTAAAGAGATAAGGGAGGAAACTACATCTTCTTAAAAGGCATCCTAGGTAATGAAGTTATATCAGTATTAAAGATGTATGCACCTGGTGGTATAGTTCCCAGATTCATTGAGAAGAAGCTGAACAAGTTATAAGGAGACATAGAAAATAAAACTTTAATAATGGGGGACCTCAACCTCCCTTTCTAAGAACTAGTTAAATCTAACCACAAAATAAACAGGAAGGAAGTTAAGTACATAAACAAATCTTAGATATGATAGACCTCTGGAGAAGATTGAATAGGGCTAGAAAAGAATATACCGTTTTCTCTGAAGGAACAGGCACTTATACCAAAAGTGATCATATACTAAGGCATTAAAAAAATCTCACGAGCAAATGCAGAAAGGCAGAAATAATAAATGCATGTTTTTCCAGATCATGATGCAATAAATAACAATTTTAATGAATGAGTGGATCAGGCAATAAATCATAGAATCAACTATTTCATCTAAGAAAATGATAAAAATGAAATATCATACCTAAATTTATGGGATTCAGTCAAAGTAGTTTTTAATGGAAATTTTATATCTCTAAATGCCTATATGAATCAAATAGAGAAATAGATCAATGAAATGAGTATTCAATAAAAAAGCTAGAAAAAGAATAAATTAAAGACCCCAATTAATACAAAAGCAGAAATTCTGATGATCTAAAGAGAAATTAATAAAAGTGAAAGAAAGAAAATCATTGATCTAATAAATTGAATTTAGAGTTGGTTTTATGAAAAAAGACAATAAAATAGATAAACTTTTGGTTAATCTGATTTAAAAAAGAAAGAAGAGTACCAAATTACCAATCTCATAACTGAAAAGGGTGAATTCACCACCAATGAGGAGGAATTTAAAAAGATAATTCAGAGTCATTTTGTCCAACTATATGTCAAAACATTTGAACATTTGAGTGAAATGGATGAATATTTATAAAAATACCTGCTACCCAGATTAACAGAAGAAGAAATAAAATACTTAAATAACCTCATTTCAGAAAAAAGAAATAAATTGAAGAAACTATCAATAAATGCCCTAGCAAAAGTCTCCATGTCCAGATGGATTTTCCAAGTGCATTCTGACAAACATTTAAGGAGCAATTAATTCCAATTCTACTTAAACTCTTTAGATAAATAGAAGACTTCTGCTTTATGACCTAAAGCAGGAAGTGTCAAAACAGTCAGAGAAAATTATAGAACAATCTCCTTAATTATAGAACAATCTCTTTAATGAACAATGATGCAAAAATTTTAAATAAAATTTTTAGCAAAGAGATGACAAGTTATTACTAGGATAATATACCATGATCAAATAGGATTTATACCAGGTAGGCAGGGATGGTTTAATATTAGGAAAACACTCAACATAATTGAACATATCAATAACAAAAACAAAAAAGTGATTGTCTCAATAGATGCTGAAAAATCCTTTGACAAAATATAACAACCATTCCTACTAAAAACACTAGAGCATATTTGAATAAATGGAGTTTTTCCTTAAAATAATATGCAGTATCTTTCTGAAACCATCAACAAATATTGTATATAATAAGAATAAACTAGAAACATCTGCAACTAGATCAAAGGTGAAACAATCATACCCATTATCACCAATACAATTCAATATGCTGTCAGGAATGCTATCTTTAGGAATAAGAGAAGAAAAAGAAATTGAAGGAATTAGAATTGGCAATAAGGAAGCAAAACTTAAACTCTTTGAAGATGATCTGATGGTAGGCTTAGAGAATCCTATAAAACTATTTGAAACAATTAATAATTTCAGCAAAGTAGCAGGATATAAAATAAACTCACAAAAATCATCAGCATTTCTATATATGAAGAACAAAACCCAAGGGCAAGAGATGGAAAGAGAAAATACATTTAATGTAACTGCAGACAACAAAAAATACTTGGAAATCTACCTCTCAAGACAAACCCAGAAACTGTATGAACACAATTACAAACTGTCACACAAATAAAGTCAGATCTAAACAATCAGAAGGCATCAATTACTCATGGTTAGGTTAAGCTAATATAATAAAAATGACAATTCTACCCAAATTAAATTGCTTATTTAGTGCATACCAAATAAAACTACCAAAATAACTATTTTACAGAGCTAGAAAAAAATAATAACAAAATTTATCTGGGATAACAAATAATATCAAGGATGGAAAAAATGTAGAGGAATGTGACTGTACCAGATGTGACTGTGCCTAACTCTACCAGATCTAAAACTATATCATAAAGTGACAGTCATCAAAACTTTCTGGAACTGTTCAAGAAAAAGAATAATGGACCAGTGGATTAGGATAGTACAAAAGAGAGAGTAGTAAATGACTATAGTAATCCATTATTGACAAACCCAAAGGTATTAGCCTCTGGGATAAGAACTCACTATTCAACAAAAACTGTCTAGACCCATATCTCACACCCTACACCAAAATAACATTTAAACATAAAGGATGA
Source organism: Macrotis lagotis (assembly GCF_037893015.1). Classification (NCBI taxonomy): domain Eukaryota; kingdom Metazoa; phylum Chordata; class Mammalia; order Peramelemorphia; family Peramelidae; genus Macrotis; species Macrotis lagotis. The sequence continues at coordinate 49,266,182 of NC_133663.1, read as the reverse complement.
TACCATAGACCAACTAACAGTTCAAGTAATACTCCATCTGTCAGATCTATGGAAAAGGGAGAAATTTATGATCAAACAAGAAATAGAGTTCATTATAAATTGTAAAATGTATGGGTTTTTTTACTACACTAAATTAAAAAGGGTTTGCACTAATAAAAACAATGTTGCCAAAATTAGAAGGAAAATAGAAAGCTAGGAAGCAATTTTGACAGCTATGTGTTCTGATAAAAGTCTTATTTAAAATATATAGAGAACTGAATCAAATTTATAATACTGCAAGTCATTCTCCAATTGATAAATGGTCAAAGAGTATGAACAGGAAGTTTTCAAATGAAGAAATTAAAGATATATATACATATATGTATATGTATATATATAATTACATTAAAAATGCTCCAATCATTATTATTAAGAGAAATGTAAATTAAAACAACTGTGAGGTACTATCTTACACCTATAAGATTGACTAAGATGGTAAAAAGGTAAGTGATCTATACTGGAGTTCTAGGAAAACTGAGACATTAATACACTGTTGGTGGAGTTGTAAACTAATCCAACCATTCTGAAGAGCAATATAGAACTATGCCCAAAGAACAATAAAGCTGGTCATACTCATACTAGGTCTATATCCAGAAGAAATCATAAAAAATGGGAAAAGTCTTACATGTTCCAAATTTGTAACAGTTCTTTTGATAGTGGCAAATAATTGAAGGGATTCCTATCTATTGGGGAATGGCTGAACAAATTTATGATATATGAATGTTATGGTGTTCTATGGTTCTTTAAGAAGTCATGAATGATCAGAGTCTAGAGAAGCATGGAAAGAATTACAAGAACTGATGCTGAGCAAAGGGAGCAGAACCAAAAGAACAATGCATACATCAACAACATTATGAGATGATTATCCTTGATGGAACAGCTCCTCTCAGAAGTTCAGAGAGCTAGAACAACCCTGGGAGACTTGTTATGGACAATGCTATACACATCCAGAAAAAATTAAAAAAAAACACAGAATCTGAATGAACACTATGTTCACTTTTTAAAAATTTCTCGTGTTTTTCTTCCTACTCCACAGTTTTCTTTTCTTATCACTTAGTCCTAATTGCTCATACGCAAAATGACTATTTTTAAGGGTTTTTTTAGGGTTTTTTGCAAGGCAATGGGGTTAAGTGACTTGTCCAAGGCCACACAGCTAGGTAATTATTAAGTGTCTGAGGCCGGATTTGAACTCAGTTACTCCTGTTCCCAGGGCCGGTGCTCTATCCACTGTGTCACCTAGCCACCCCCAAAATGATTAATGTTAAACATGTTAAACACAAATGTACATGTACAGTGTTCATTGGACTGTTCACTGCTGAGGGAAAGGGAGTGTGAAGAACGGGTGGAAGAAAATTTTGCAACTTATAAATATGCAAAAGAATGAATGTTGAAAAATTCCATAACATGTAATTGGCAAAAAATAAAATGTCAATAAGAATAATAAAAGAAAGAAAACTTATTAAGAAAAATGGTGCCCAAAGTCAGAACATATCTATGCTCCCTATTCCATCTCAAATACACAGGTTGAATTTGGATTCTTTAATTCTGCAAGCATTTCCCTCTTCTAAAGTTGGATTGTGCACTATTGAGTAATAAATACATTGTTAATTTTGAATTAATTTTGAATATTCCCATCCTCTTCTTCAGCTTCATAACAATGAACCAAAATTTAAACAGGAATATCTCAAAAGGTCAACCTCTGGTGACTTTCATGGATATAAGTAGGTAGATAAGAGTAATAGTAGAACAGAAAACCTGTATCTTTATCTACAAAATTAGGAAACCTCCTGGTCATTTAGACAAGGTCCTCTTAGGACATCAGTTTATTCTTCTCTAATTAAAATTAGTCAGATTATAGGATGTGTTAAGATCCCAGAAGCATACAATTTGTGTTGGAAGGAAATTCAGATCCAGTACTTGAACAGGAAGTCTTTTCACAACAGGAAGAACCAAGATTATACATGCTTTGGAATCGGTTTTGTCCTGGAACCTCTTCTCTTCTCTATCCTATTTCCCTTGGTCACCTCATCTGTTCCCATAGGTTTAATTTCTCTCTCTATGTTTACCTTTCCTATTTCAATCTCTCTCCTGACCTCTTATCTCACATCTTCAAGGGCAAATTCAGATATCTTGAAATGAATATCTAATTGACATCTTATATTCAACATGTCCAATACAAAAAAGCATTATCTCCCCCCCCCAATTCTGTTCCTCCCCTTCTGCCTTTACTATGAATATAGAGAGCAACAGAATCCTTTCAGTGTCTCAGGGTTGAAGTTGGAGTCATCCTGGATTTTTTACTATTTCTCACTCCATCCTCATATACAAGCTATTGCCAAGGTCTATTGATTTCATTTTTGCAATATCTCTCAAATCTTTCTTCTGACACTGCCACCATTCTATTGCTGCCTTTCATCAACTTACATCTTGAGTACATAGCCTGTTGGAGGGTTTGCCGACCTCAAGTTTCTCTTCTTTAAAATCCATTCTCCATTTAGTCAAAAAAGTAATTTTCCCAAAATACAAGTTTGATCATGTCACCTTCTTTCCCACTTCCTCAACAAGCTCCAGTGGCTCCCTACTGTCTACAGAAGCAAATACAAAATCCTGTGTTTGACATTTAAAAATCTTCAGAATCTCACTCCCTCATATGACAGCCAGTCTCCTGGCTGTTCCATGAACAAGAAACTCCATCTCCCTGCTTCAGACATTTTGTTGGACTGTCCCTCTTGCCAAGAAGACTACCCTTACCCTGTTCTGATTACTGATCTCCCTGGCTACCTCTCTCAATTAATAGAAATCATACCTAACCACTCTCAATTCTAATTCTTTCCCCTCTTTAATCTATTTCCTATTTATTCTATGTATAGCTTGCTTTCATATATTTGTTTGCATAATTTTGTTCTCTACCATTAAATTGTAAACATCCTTGAGATTAGGAACTGCCTTTTGCTTTTTTGTAATTTCATCAATTGGCAGATGACTGACACATAGTAGGCACTTAAAAATATTAATCGGATTGAATTGAGTTAAAAGTAAAACTGCATCTGAAACTTGTCAGATAGTCTTGAGATCATGGGTAAATTATTTAACCTCTATGAACTACGGGTCTCCTCAATGGCAAAAATGGGAATAAAAATAACAAGATATTCAGCATCAACCTCAAATGTTCAGCATGATGATCAAGTGATATTATATGTGTTAATTTTTTGGAGAAATTAAAATTTTAAGGGGACAGTTAGGTGGAGCAGTGGATAGAATCCTGTTTGGATTCAAGAAAAATGAAGTTCAAATACTCTCTCAGACATTTATTTTCAAGTCACGTGATCCTAGAAAAGTAGAAAACTCATCTTGAGTTTCTTCCTTTGTAAAAAGAAAGTTTTGGACATGAGATTCTCCAAAGCCCCTTCTACTTCTAAATCTAAGATTATTGATAATTTCCATTATTATCTGAGGAAGACATTATCTCCAAAATGTAGCTTGTTCTACTTTGGAACAGGTTTAATTTGAGATATTTTTTTCTTACTTTAATGAGAAATCTTTCTATTTCGCAGCCATCTTTCCTTCATTTGCTTTCTGGAGTAAAGTGAAACTAATCTAAACTCTCATCCACATGACTATCCTTCAAATATTTAACAGCAGCTCTCACGTTTTCCCTTTACACTAAATAACTGTTTGTAACTGATCCTTGTATGAGATGCCTTTGAGTCCCCTCCCATCCTGGTCTTTCTCTTCAGACATTGGTGCACATCCTTCAAAGGCAATGCCCAGAACCAAACCTAGCATTCCACCTGCATTCCAACTAAAGCAGAGAAAAGTGGTTTTATGATCTTTCTTATTCTGATCAGGATGCCTTTCAAATTGTAACCTTGGTTCATATTTTTTGTCAGGGGAGGGGAGGAGTCATACTGTTGACAATTATTAAGTCTGAAAGCCATGAGATTTTTTTCATATGAACTGTGACACATCTCCCATTTGGTACGTTTCATGGTGAGGATTAGACAATTGAGAGACAGGTTAGTTATACCTTATTGCTGCCAATTTGTCGCCATGATAAATTGTCATGATGCCTCATTGACTTGGAAGGGAACAATATCCAAAAGACCAAGGACTCTCATAGCATTCAGACCATCACCAGAAATCCTATATCCTATCAAATTAGACTATGGGGTGAAAAAGGTTCTAGAAAAGACAGAAGAATGTCTTTGTATAACACTCCCTTGATGTTTCCACCTTTGTTATAACTGAGCTGTGCCATTCTTCCTACTTCCATTAGGACTTTCTTTCCTTCTTTCCTTCCTTCCTTCCCTCCCTCCCTCCCTCCCTCCTTCCTTCCTTCCTTCCCTCCCTCCCTCCTTCCCTCCTTCCTTCCTTCCTTCCTTCCTTCCTTCCTTCCTCCCTCCCTCCCTTCTTTCCTCCCTCCCTCCTTCCTTCCTTCCTTCCCTCCCTCCCTCCTTCCCTCCTTCCTTCCTTCCTTTCTTCTTTTTTTTAGGTTTTTGCAAGGCAAATGGGGTTAAGTAGCTTGCCCAAGGCCACACAGCTAGGTAATTATTAAATGTCTGCGGTCGGATTTGAACTCAGGTGCTCCTGACTCCAGGGACGGTGCTCTATCCACTGTGCAACCTAGCCACCCCCCACTAGGATTTTCAATCCATACCATATAACACTGTTACTTTGACCTTCTTAAAACACAACTCTGATCATGTCACTCAATTTTAATAAAACCTTTATTAGTTATAGAGATTTTCTTTTGTTTGATTATATTTGTTACAAGAGCTTTGTTTTTTGCTTTCTTTTTTTCAGTGGAAGGAGGGGTAAGTGAGAAATAATACATATTTGATCATTGAAAAACATTTTAATTTTAATTTTTAAAAAATCTCTTCATTGGATCCACCTTTTCTAAAAAATAATTCAGACTCCTTTTTCTAGGTTTCAAGGTCTATCTTTAATTGTCTCTGAAACCACCTTGCTAATCTTTTCTTACATGACTTCCCTTCCCTCATATATGAAAACTGAACTAAGTGCTCTTTTTCCCCCACCCTCCTAAGTAAACTTTATATATTCCAAATCTCAAGTCTTCATCCTTGTTGTATTGGATACCTACACACAGTCCTGTTGAAATATTGCAAATACACTGTCATCTTTTTTTGCTCTTCTATCTTATAGAAATGCTTGGTTCACTTCTTAAGTCCAGAATAAAATGAAAAATTGTTAAAAGAAATTAGACCAATTCTTCAACTTTAAACTAAATTAATAATTCTTTATAAGCCTTTCTTGAGTCTCAGCAAAAAACAATTTTTCTTTCCCTTAATTCTCAAAGCACTATATATTTCTTTTAAGAATTTATTACATTTTGGCTTTTTAATACATTTATTTGTGCACATGGCTTGTCTCAAGGTTTTATGAGCATTGAATTCAGGAACCATGTTTTATTTATTTTGTATAATACCATTGCACCTAACAAAATGTATCACATTTAAAAATAAATTCAGATCCACTATTTCATTAGTACAAAGAACTTCCAGTGTATAAATTCCTTTCTAATCCAAATCAGAAATGAGGCTATAAATGATATTTTTTATTTTAACTGAAGTCTTCTAGAAACAAAGAACACAGTACATTATGATTAGACATCTGGATTAGTGTCCATCAAAGCCAAGTTCAAGTCTGCTTCTGACCTTGAGGAAATCACTTAATTTCTCTATGATCTCTGCAACTTTATATGGTTAAAAATTGAACACAACATAGCCATCTACATCGGTAAATGGAGTTTCCTCCTCTGGGACTTCTCTACATTAATTGATATCACAGGTCTAGTCTTTATCTCTAACTAGAGATAAAATGCATTAAACAGAAAGACTATTGAATAGTTAGATTATGTGATTGTACCTACCAGGATTTATTTCATATTTAGTTAAAGCCTCAAAGTCAACACATATAGGGAACAAGCAAATGTTTAGCTGCTGACAAGTCTGAAGATATCACATGTGTTCCCAGACACATGAGCAAAAGCAAGGGACCCAACCACACGGCACCTCTCCCACAGGAGGCACTCCAAACTATCATTGACTTAGCCTAATCCAGGATTTGGCTCTGTCACAAATAGTATTTTAACAAGAGCCCAGTGAAGTCACTGAAATGCTTAATGAGCAACCACTCCAAATTATGGGGCCATTCAAGTCAACCAGTAGGAAGCCAAAAGCAGTTGGATTAAATGTTTTCTTTCATCTATATTGAATTTTAACCCTAAAAAGCATGTTTAATCTAAACTCTACCTGTATGTTATGGTCAAAAATTGTTACAAGAAAGCTTAGTCTTTGATCTTATATTTAAAATACTTTTTAGGAAAAGAAAGTTATAATGGAAAATGATTCAGGATACCATATATGACATACATATATTTGTATGTATACTTGTGTGTATATATATATATGTGTGTGTGTGTGTGTGTGTGTGTGTGTGTGTGTGCAATCTAAGTTTATAAAAAATCTTCCTTGTATTTTTCCCTTAAAAATCTAGTTCCTTTCTTTAACTATCATGAATATAATCAATAAAAGTTTTATAGCATGCAGTAAGTACCCTGTCCATGAAAGTACAGAACATCGGAGTAAGAATGAGGAAAATATAAACCATTGTGCTTTCTTCATTCTAGGTGA